>NC_088301.1:33901186-33969781 GCF_032854445.1 Liolophura sinensis
ACCTGAGGTAGTTCTACACTTCCTGTGAATTTGACCTGCAAAGTGGTTACTATTGACAGCGAGTTAAACACAGTATAGTCGTGGAAATAAACTTGCCAACATGGGGTGAAATATCGCCCGTATACTTGGTTTGAGTTTCATTCGTGTACAATTATCACTACGATTGCGATCGGAGAGATAATTTATGCAGTTAGGTGGACAGGAAAAAGTATTTGTTTTCATGGTGATACTAAGTAACCTATTTACATAAGTCGTAGTTAAACTCATTTGATTTGTTTGAGCAATGCAACGACAAGCAATTAATCCTCTATGTTCCGCTCAGACATCACTAACCCTTCTATGAAAACTTCTCCACTAAACAATAGCTTAATGGCTTTCTTAGTTACACAAAGACATCAGACGATTTTGAGGTCACCAGGTCAACAGTTTCTGCCCACCATTCCATTGGGTGAAAACATCATTGCCCTCGTTTCTTCTTAAATTTCACACACCCTCACTTACCACGTGTCTCCTTACAGTGCGTGATCTAAAAGATAAACATGGTAATCCGTGCATTGTGCTATTCTTGTTATGCGAGTATATTACGGGATGTATATGTGCCTGTCAGGATGTCAAATTCACACTGGGTGATGCAAGGATCTTAGACGTTGGTCGCTGAAACGTGTTCTAATTTAACCGAAAAGTGTGAATATTAACTTTGAAGGCTATCCTTTGGTTCCCACCCACAGATTCGGGTCGATACCTAGGTGAGACGCTAATATAAACAAAATTAAATAAAGAAAGCCCACGGCAACGAAATGTCTGAATAAAGAAACGTTGGCGAATATTCCCCAAAATATCTCAATGAAAGGTTTTGAACGGATATAGCGTTCACAATGTAGACCGAGCATTGCATTGTGTTGTTTTTCTCTGGAAAAGCAAACACTGGCTACATCCCTTTGGGCTGGGATTGTGGGATCTTTTCAGCTTGTGTTCATTAAGCAAATAATGGGTAGAAGTATACCATGAAGTGAATAACTTAAAAATCTGGCGATATATTTGGAAGGCAAGGTATGTTATATGTATGAGACTCGTGTGTTGAGATGTTCTCTTTCCCAACAACGTGCGCGTGAAATATTTGCATTTTGAGAGGTTTCGGCTTAAAACTAATACTAGTCGAAAATCTTAGTTTTGGTTAAGTACACCGGTTGGAACGGAGAAGCTCGTAAATGTGCCTAACTAAAATCTCTATGCGTCCTTAGTGTTTATAATAAGTAGTTTGTGCTTTATACTAGGTGTGTAATATTAAAGAATGTACTTGGCGTAGGCGTAGGGGACTGCCGTCAAAGGTGAAGGATCAAACGAACTTACCCAGGAGTTGTCAATATAGCTAACTGTGGGTCTCGAGTATTTCTGTTGCCTGGAAAAGAATATGTCAACACATCTGACCTTAATTTTTTTTAGTCACTGTCAAGCTTGATCCGCCGAGAGAAACACAGTTGTCGACTATAGGACATAAGAACGAGGAATACTTGATGCGATATGTTTTTGGACCATAGGTCTTCAAGTGATCTCTGAAAAAGATGATTTTCCTTTGCGCCACAATTCACAGCAAAGTTTGAGCAACTTTATCTTGTTTAGCATGCGGCTTATGAGTTGAACTCAAAGCGAGTCTAAGTAGTTTAGTGCCTATTTGGGCCTCTCTGTCTTTAGTCACGGGCCTGAAATTTGACCCTCAAAGGGTACATCTTAAACACACACCCTCTTCAGACGTAGGTCGTTAGTATTTCAGTGGGTAGACAGCGTTGTGGATCCCAATAGTCAAATACCTAAGTATTGCCGTAACTGTTCTACAACTTAGAACGAACTTCTTGTGATCTGAAGAGGGGGGTACATTTGCAAGTGCACTATTAATCGTCGACGCGTAAAAGTAGCAACTACCGCCTTAAAGACCTTCGCAGGTTACTTCACTGGAGATGTAAAACTGTTAAGAATGTTATTAATGGGAACAACAATTCTGGGCTTGAAGCTGTGGCCTGGTACGCACTATACGAGACCAAGCACCTTTAATGACCACATTGGATTCAAAGGTGCATTGTGGCCTTCATATCTGTGATACTACCGGTATTCGTACCGGCGATTAGATGGATACTGTACATGGACATTTCGGTACTATATTAGCATTGTCGAATTGTGTGATTCGACACTCAACTAAAGTACGCCACCTGAATGGGATTATTCCGAAAAAGTATGTGGATTAAAATTCTTGGATCTTCCCCATTTTGTTTGAGAATTCTGTGATACTCCAAAACTTTTTTTTTGAAAATCTTAATATGTTTTGAGACGGTTGAAAATTCGGAATGTTTTAAAATGTACATATACTCCATTGTGGACATGAATGTTCGCTGAAGACCACGAAAAGGAAAGAGAGCAATCTTCTCTTCGTCATGGGATTTACATAATGGATCTGTCCTGGTCAAGATGGTATTATTCTTTTTCGATGTTTTACACTATCTCTCCAACTACGTAGTCCGCGTTAAAATGATTTTCAATAATATACGTCCAGTTCTTAAAACATTCTCTCTACATTGATATCAGTTAAAATTATACTTGACGGTCAAGGTTGTTGCTGGACATCTTATAAACGTTTGTGCTCCATATCGAGCCGCTTATTAGTTCGTTTGAGAAATGTTTTTTCCTTATGATATTGTCATATTTTATAGCATGCTTTACCACACTTTTGCTTTTTAATTGTACCATACTTACTATATTTCCAACTCACAATGCCTTGTGTGTGCAAACGTTTCCCCCCTATGGTTTCTAGTTTCTTTTTCCGTGTTTGGAAAGTGTTATTTTGAGATATTACTCTATTGTATTCTATTTATATCGATGTATTTTATTGCTTAATCACGCCAATTCTCGCGCTGTTTATTTAGCTTTCAGGCATTTTTTGAATGGTACTCGAAATTCAAGATACTATAAGACATTCATGTGAGTGCTGCAGTGACATCTACTTACAATTGGTGACATGCTTTCATTTGTCCAGTGCACGGTCCATTTCACATACTAAATTTAGGACCGCTATAAATGACAACTTGAAATGTCTAAAGGTCTTGATTTTGTGAATCGCCAGGCGATCATAATTATATTGTTTAGGGCTATCTTCGTCACAAAATCGGTCATAGTTCCTCCTGAAAATTATAGACGAAAATGGACACCTGTCATCTGATACCCTTGCACCACTAGCCAATTAAAAAAAAAAATGGGAGTGCCTTGGGCTATAGAAACATAAAGCTGTGAAAAATGTTCCTCGCTTTTGTCCCATGCTAAACGACGAAAAAATATTTCCGTTTTTGCCGGAGAAATTTTGCCCTTTTGTGAAATCTGTTCTGTATTTCAAACTATACAGGAAGATTACCGTATGAGTTTTTTCCTGGTGAAACAGGACACAGGTGTATGCTCAAGATAGTATGCACGATAATTGTTGAACGCAGCTAACTTCACTGGTTACGTAACTAAACTTACACTTTTGCATATTCCTCCCTCTGCACTTTTGCTCTTGCACTACCCTGTTAATAACTGTTTGTATTAATCAGCCTCCCTATCAATGTCTATAAAAGTCATATATAAAGGGGTACATTCCCATGTATCGTTTTGCTATAGGTGGCTTCACGATTTACCATCGGATTATGGGAAAACAGATCTGCCGATATATGACCCGGAAGTGATTGGCCCTGAAACACCGGAACCGGAAACTGATATCCCAATCGAGAAGTACGGCTCCACATTTATTTACATTTGAACAAAAATTTATTTAATATCATGAATTTTTTTTTTACTTTTAACTGTGACGTGTGTAGAAAAGCATTCCTTATGTTTTCTGCTATTGGATTTCCAAGTTGAGATGGATAATCCAAGGTTCTCCTCTCCTAGGTTTTAGCAAGGGTGCTATGACAAAAATTGTCACTATTTATTGATGCAAATAACGCGTTGATATTTCGCTTCGATGAACGTTCTGAATTTGCTTTTATCACATCCAAAGCTTAGATATTTTAGAGGCTTGTGCTTTGATAAGTATAAACTGAACGTTTTGATTAATTTATTTTTTCAGTTTAATTCTTTATTTCTTTAAAGAAGGATTTCTTACAGCCTAACGGCCACTTCCGAAATCTCCTCAACAAAACAACATACAAAATATGTATATAGGTACATACGTATACGTATAGACAGTTATAAATATTAATAGATAGCTAATGTTAATAAATAAATAGCTACTTTCAATAAGTTCGAAACTGCCTTTACAGAGATATAGTGATGAAATAAAACATATTTAGAAGATTATGATTTGCCAAGTGTGTAGATTTAGCATTCTTCGGAAACCGTCTTTGTATGATCGCTTTGTGACAATTTAAGTGCAAAGCCAAACTGTTCATGGCAACAGATCAGATTAATCAATTACTTAAGTTTCGTTGAAGTTAGTATTTCCTGGGGTACAAAACAGACGATATTATGCAAGATAATTAAAAGCATTCACCTGCGTATTGGAATCTTCGTACTTTATCGGATCGGAGGCCTGATACTTTCATCTGGCTATGAAACTGGCATATTCTGAAACCGAAAGCCGTGATGGTCTTTTTCAATAGTTTCAACTATTGGTAGGATTGAGTTTAATACAAACGTTGTACCCCGCTGTGCTAAGACTGCTCTCTGTTGTTAGATTTCTATTTTGGCTTTCCGCTCTGCCAGATTTGTCGAAAGTGAATGGATCATGTAGTACGACTCATTCTTAGTTATCACAATCTATACTATCCTCAGAATTGAGAAAAATGACAGTGCATGACACTGGAGATAAGCCTTAGAAAAATGTGGAATGCCTTCCAAGCAGATCCATTGGGGCATAACGACTCTGTACTTGTATTAACTATTCCATGGGCTTACTTCATAGTCCAATCTTGGATTTTTGAGGGGCCCGCTAATTATAAGAAATAGATTTGGCAGTTATTTCTGATGGATGTCTTAGTACAACCATTTGAAGTGACGACAGGGAAGGGGTCAAAAATAATACATTTAAGCTAATATCTCACCCATTTCAAATCCCGTTTATTATTTACCCAAGCACTCTGTCCTATGTCATTGGAGTGGGACGTAAACAAAGAACTTGGAATTTTAACTGAATCTGAAACACCTGTACAAAAGTCCTTGATTTTATGGCAAAGCAAACTCATTCGCTTGAACAAAAATGAAATGGTGACAAACTTCATAGCTTGATCTAGCGTTCCACGTCTATATTCTGAGTGAAATATAAATTTTCTTTGATTTAAACCTATCTGGAATAACATAAGGAGGTCTGGTTTAGAATTGTTTTCTTAGTTTGCAGGACCAGTCGTAAATGCAATATGTGAGTTAACATACAAGCATAGAAGTAAACAATAATAATTTTAAAAAAAAAGGCTGAGGGGGGGGGGGGCGGGGACACATACGGATGTAAAACAAAATTCCGGCCCTGTTCACTGATTAGGACTTGTGTTTAATTCAATAAACTGCAATCTCCTTTATCAACTATTAACTGCAGTTTTCTCATGAGCCGTGTTATTGAAAAACTTGTGTGTGATCAAAACTTTAGTGAACAGTTGTTCAGGTCTTTGGAAGATTGTAAATAAACTAAAAAGCTACACAACGTCTTTCCAAGAGGTATCGTTTTAATTTGGACGCTAGCCAAAACTCGTTACACAGAGGGGATATGGTCGTCTTTTGTTGTGTAACGCCGGAGGCGCTAAGTGTATTGTTTCTGTAACGCCTTGTAAAGACACCTAGCATACGACGCGTTCCCCATCACCATGTCATCTAGCTTTATAAGGCATCTATAATAGATTTGTGCCCAGCAGCCTTTAGCCACGCGCTCACTGTTGTATCAGTATATTTATGTTCGCTCTGTTGAATTTTGTTCTTAACTTTAGGAAGATGGTCTTTTAACAACCAGTTTAGTTGACAAGCTGGCACAAGCCACACTCTGACTTAGAGTTAAACAGTTACTGGTTTTGCCTAGGGATTCTGGTTGAGTCTGTCAACCGGGTGCAGTAATTCCGACACTGATCTTGCTCATCTGGGAGTTTCTATGCCTGCTGTACTCGATCTTCGCCTGCCTATCCCAGTGATTAGATGTTATAGTTCCCCATATCTACATTTCGTAACATTCTCGGTAAACGAAACCTGAAGAAAGATGTGTGCTAAAAACGACAACACTTGAATAGATCAGTTAAAAAAGGCCACTGAATTCTGATAGGACAAATTTTTATGTATGGCTTGTCGAGACCTCATTTAATACATGCAGCAGCGGCGATGTTAAACTTTTTGAATGTACCATTAGAGGACACAGTTACAATTGAACAAACACGTCAGAACGGAGGTTGTTTGACATTCGGTTGGGTCTTTTTGTAAAGAGGTTGTCAGAGACGGATTTTACCACACCTCCCTTACAACGTTCGCGGCTCTGACAGAATCCTGTATTCATCGCTGTATCGGAAGTCCGCAAATATTTTCTCTAGGGCAAATTCTGACGCAGCTGTATATGTCTACGAGTGTCGATCTGTGCTATCGGGAGTGGAATATTCTGGAAGTTTACTACTAGTGGAAAATACAGGACTTTCGATTGATAAAACTTAAGATGTTCGTTGGTGCCCCACCGTTAATGATTTTTAAAGCGTTGATTCTAAGGGGAAACGTTCATGCCAACTCAGGACTTTGATGCCTAGACAGTGGAATTTACTGATGAAATAACTGAAACATGTCTGTAATCTGGAGTATTTCCATCAAGTTGGGCCAAAGGAATCATCGTCCCACTATTCGTCATTGACAGGATACACTTTCAATACTGTACTTGACAGTGGTGAATTTACAAACTTTTGCCTATTGTTCGTGAAGGGGCGTGTTCTTCACATCAAATCTGGTGTAATAGAGGGAGACAATCTCTGATACTTCAGAGTCAGTCGAGCATGGCGTCAAAGTGAGCTTATTGCAGTGTGGGCATGTATGTAGTGTGTGAAACCATGCGTAGCTTTTGAATCAGGCCCTCAGGCTCCCAGCCAATTATTAAACTAGGAACCCTCTTTATATTCATCCTTCAGGCTACCAGTTCGTAAAAGACACCTTTATCTACACATTACATCTGGAGAAGCAAACGACCCATATATCTAATGCAATGCATCAAACAGCGCACCCTCCGTATTTCAGGGATACGATAAGCCGTTCAGATGATGCAGTTGAAATCCCCGGCGAGAAGAAGACGGTTCTGTCTCAGCAGCCCCTCCCCACGGCCGCAGCCCCTCCCACGGGAACCCCAAGTGAAGACGGACCCCCTGATGACGTCCGGGCCTTCTTTGGGCACCCTCTTACCGCCGCCACAACTGCCATCAACGGTGACGATACTCACATCCACGGGCTTGCTCTTCTTCACGAGTACCAAAACCTTCCCGCTATGGATAGGAGCGGGATGAAAATAGGAGACAAGTTTCAGACGCTTCAAGATATCTTTAGGTAAGCACTCTTTCCTATGATTCGTTTCATGTATACAAAACACCTACCTCTTCAAAATTAATTGCAAGGTGCCAGTACTTGTTCTTTTAAATTTAACATGCGTTATGTATGTGTTTAGTACCATAAATTATTAACAATATGAATTCCTAAGTCATTCGGCATGCGACATGTTAGTGTAATTCGGAGTGTCTTAGTGCAATCTGTATGATTTGTATGCCGATCGAAGTAGGTCAGAAAGAACAAGTTCGTCTCCAACACGTTTCGAAAATTTCATCGACCACATATAAATGTACAGTTAATTAAGGTCATGTCGGTAAGAGTTCCCCTGCACGTTGTGGTCAACTGAGTAAAACTTACTTCGTTTCACCTGTAAGTAAGTGTAGTTGTCAAACAACTACGTTCTGGTGCAATGTAGCTCAGTTGAGATTTCTTCAAATATGTATTATACCACAAACCTAATACACTATACATGGAAGTTAAATCTAAACTTTAAATTTAATACCAGCTAGGCTTAACTCTTACGTAATTTTTGAAGAAAACACGTAGCTGGTGTTAACTGGCTCTTCCATGTGAATATATACACTAAAAACTTGACAATTTGCTATAAGTTTCCTTTGGGCAATACTCAAAGCCTTACTTCACCTAATGCTGGACAATACCCTATGCCTGAAACTGTTAAGCATCAATTAAGCAAACAAATGGATGAGCAAATGCCCGATAGTTATATGTGTCAAATGTAAATTTTGTTTCTACTTCATGATTTCGGGGTCGCTGAGTGCACGAGCTTATTACTGTTTCAAGGGGAAGACACTTAGACCTCAGTACCTGTTGGACATGCATTCAGGCGGTATTCTTTTTTCAGCAATGTAATTCCTGCACGAGTGCTCCACTGCACATGTAGTATAGGTTTCGAGGCGTTATGCATCATCGCAAGCAGACTTAGTAGACACTAAATCCTTTCACACTTGGGGCTCGGTGTTCGTTTTCATATTAAGTGCCAACCCCCGCTCGTTTAAACCTATTCCATTGGAGCCATATATGAAAGAATCCATAGAGGTGTTTTGTCCTGATTTTATATACCTCTTTGACGCTTGAGTGAAGCGGCTCCAAAACAGTTTTATATGAACATAAAAATGGGATGAAAAGAACTGTTGAAGTGGGCCCGGGTACCTACGGTAGGTTGGGGGTGGTGGTCGTGAGGTGAGAGGTAAGTAAAGACAAGCCAATGCATTTGAATCACACATAAACTTATATTTGTCACATAGTAAATATCGATTACTTTCGTCTGTGTTCTAAATAAGGTATTTATAGATCGGCTTTGTTGGACCGGCCTCCCAAATGTAAGTCTTTTAAGTAAAGCCTTAAGTGATGAATGCATTTTGCCTGGGGGGATTATATGAAAATCGAGATCCGGTCCTAAATGTTTAGCTTCCCCAGAATCGCATTGTTCTCTTGGAACATGTAAATGTAATTCAGTATAGGTAACGTTTTTGTGCTTGGTGTTTCTTCAACTTCATTCTTTCCTAAACTAAGGGCTTTATAAATGTCATTCTTTGCTTGAGGATAAGCTGAGGCTTATGTGTAGGTAGAAAGTGAGTCCTTACGTGACCAGGTCAAAGGTCGTGTGTACAAAGCTCAAAATATATATTCATCTGTCTGCACTATGAATTATTCATTAGTGAATCCATAAGGAAAGATGCTTTTCTTAATACTTTATGGAAATGTTTGTATGTAGCACACGTGAAGGGTATGTGACCATGTATATGCAATCTGTTTGTGTTGTTTGTCTATGTCTGCCTATGTAACCCAGGCAATTACTTGCGTAACAGGCCAGTTATGCGACATATATTCGATAAACTAAATCGTTGACGTCTAACGGAAAGACTGGTTTAATCGATAACTGGAGGAGTCCTTTAGCTCCTAAAAAGTTACATCAAGTTACAAAACGGCACCCAATCCATATTCTAGCAACATTCTTCTGCTTGCTGCTTAATACTCTGAAACCCAACCTGTATTTATCTACATAGGCAGCCAACCAAGGCCCTGGGACACACACTACATTGCTTTTGGCAAACACAGAACATCTGAGAGCAGCTTTTATAATTAGTCCGTCCTTTTAAGAGATTTGCTGACTGCTAAGCACTGTCTGACAATTATTTACACCTTGGGTGGCCCCTTTGGATGGTTGGAAAGTTTTGATATATGTATGTGTATGTTGAACGTGCACTGCCTTGAATTTAATTGTTATATCTTGTCTCATCCTCAAATAGAAGTGAATTGCTACGACCCAGTACAAAAATTTGACTCTTAATAGTTTTTACTAATTGCCGAAAGACTTAGGCGCCTGATCCTGTCGTCTGATAAAACTAGTAGTAGAGAATAACTCCGCGGATACACGATCAATTATGATAATTTACATTGTCTTAACCTTTGATTGAATGTGCAGATTCAATGCATAATTAACTGAGTGCAGATGAAAAGTAACATCTGCAGCTATAGCCGTATGTTAAAGATGAGCGAGAAAAGCGTAACGGTACAACTTAACATATTTGACTGGCGTCAAACCCGGACTAGATTCCCGTGGGAAGGAAGTGCACCTGGGCTCGATAAACCTCCTAATGGAGATGTTTCATGCTGTTTGTGTATCGATGGAAGACATAAATTCGAATTCAGGACTACACAATGAACAACAGACAACTAGTATACAAGTTAAATTGTTTTTTCTTTGAGAGGATGGAGTCCATTTCAAAGCTTCTTCCCACTCCCCTCCATCAATCTCTTCATTACTTCCCCTTTCCTATCTCCCTTTCCTACCCCACCCTTACCTCGCCAACCCTCTGTCCATTCTGATCTCTCTGCTCTTCAACTTCTCTTTGACCTTCTTTCCCTTCCCCTCTCACCTTTTCAATTTTAATATTTTACCTTTTCCCCCCATCCACTCCCCGTTGCCCTCCCCTCTCACCTTCGTTCTCTCATTCACATGACGAGCTAATAGACATCAAGTCAGACTATAGCATATACAAGCTGATGGAATAAGTTCTTTGTCCACCTTAAAAGCACCAGCCTGTCACACCAAGTAAATATCACTGAAAACAATTCTCTCTGTACAACGATCCTTTAACATTTTGCGAACAGTGAGTAAACTTCTATTGCAATGTACTATGTATCACATAAGTCTAGCCAACCGTAAATGTTACGCTACACAAGCTTTCTAATCGATCGTCTTGCGTCTTGACAACTGTGGAAATTAAAAGTGAATCTAATTAAAAGTAGCATACTGTGTAGTTTAACCTCTACGAGAAATAGATTATGTACAATCATGAAATGCCTGACACAATATTGTTACGGGCCACTTTAAAATCGCAAAAAAGATGGATAAAACGCAGATGTAAAGAAATTGATGTATACATGTATACTGAGACATGTAGTTACAACGTGCAGTGACGCTCATACCATCTCTCGTCCAGTTTAGTAACTAATCACCACCAAAGCAATATATGTGGTTAATGGTATAATTACAGTAGAGGTAACAGTTTGAAAGGTCTACTTGTATATATCTAGAAGTTATGTAACTTCTGCATCCATATTAGAAATAATTGGTTATACTGCGGAAAAATGGAGTTCGACTACTTTCCTTTAAGATCTAATAAGCTCTCCGTCAAATGTTAGATTCCGAAGGTGAATATGATAGGAAACAAACGCATCCATTGCTTATTCCAAAGTTATGAATTCAGTGGTCAAACTGACGAGGGACAGGGAAATGGTACTGTTCCTTGAAAATGTGTTTGCCTGCACACTATAGATCAATCAGTATGACAGATTAGATAATCAGTGGCTTTTTGACACTGACTGATGTTAAATTATATGTAATTGAACTCACTATCCAGTTATTAATGAAAATTTAAGTCAGAGTATTAAAACTTCGTAGTGTGGAGATTGTTTTTTACCCACGAAATTTGAAAATACATGCATTAAATTTCAAAAGTATGTACAGAAACACCACCGATGACATACTTGAACACACCGAACGCCTCAGTCATCAAAAACGTCTGAAGATATATATAATTTCAGGTATGATATCTCTATTGTCAAGAGAACGAATTTATAAATAACTACATAAAATGTATTCAATGTAAAGCTCTCTGAAAACAATGCATCCAGTCAATCATTCATATTCAATTATAGAACAGCCTTTACGACAGTATGACAGGTTGAAAAATGACATATCGAAGTCTCTAAAGATCAAGTGATGGGAAGCACGAGGATCTATTCGTGTAAACGTGTCCTGGATGGTGAACATGAAGCCAGAACCTGTCAGTTAAATGTTTTTATGAAGTTGTTCAGACATTCAGGTATCCCAGATCGGTAAAACATTCTGATGACAGATGGCCGGAAAACCTAGCTGAGTTTTAGTGTACCTGAGGTTGGGGGGGGGGGGGGGAATAGGATGCAGAGCATGCATTTGTATCTTACTTTCGGGGGTAATTCTTTTACCACTAAAACGCATATCGTTTTGGACATGTTTGGATGAAATGCTGCATTTGCAGTGTAGGTAAATGAGCAGAAATTGTAGCAGTTCTTTATAGAGTGCCACAGAAACTTCGGGTGCTGTCCATACAAGACATGTGCGTGACGGTTACCACTATAATATGTAGTGATAAACATGCAATCGTTCCTAATTTCGTCAACAAACCCAGAAACTGGTACCAGAAATTGCCATGGATGTCTTAGATATATTTCACAATAAATGATCACTCCTACTATGCCACTAAACTTGAATTTGTTTCAGTATATAACATTGTCTTTAAAAACAAAAGCAGTGAACATAAAAAATTTCATCCTAGATCTAACAAGATCTGTTTCCGTTTTACTAAATACAAAATACAGTCAAGTTTATTCAGCCTGTCATGCGGTGACATTCTAAGTGCCAGAACGAGACAGAGAAAGTTTGTTACAGGGCTTATGGATTTCTCTGTCGGCGTTTTTAACAGGCTATCGTAGTAGTTGTTTTAAATGGCACTATATACAATGGGCAGCTGTGACAAATGATTTAAAAGTGTTATTGCGGTTGACTGGCATGTGCTCTAACAACACTTCATACTGACTGCTTGTCTTAAATAGAGCCTGATAGAAACACTTGCGATAGAGTCGCCTGTCAGCTTTATCATTAATTGCGGTATACAACACACTAGGTAATGTGGAGCCTCAGTTTCTTTCACTGTACACAGAAGAGTGTTTTTAGTCCTCCGGAAGATAAAGTACAATTTCGCAGTTTTTTTAGGCATCTCTTAGGGCAGCTCAGCTGGTCACAGTTGGGTGATCCATCACCACCAAGCGTCGGCGTCGAAGTCTCTAAAGTGATAGCTTGTGGTGTTTTTTTATCGTCGCCTTCAGTTTAAGTGTTTTTAAATTGTTGATATCAGGTAAGGGGTAACTTACAAGAGGAAACTTCAGCGTACAGCGTCACTGTGTATCGCATCTTCACCACATATGTCTTTTATAGATGTCAAAAGCGTAAGATGTTTCATTCTGTTAGAGTATTCTGTTCTATATTATTACCAGACAAGCTCCATTCATACTACATGTTTGACAGCTTTTGTTTCAGACGCCAATTATGGCATGTTTTCTTTGATATACAGGATACATCTTCAAATGAACACAGGTATCCGTGGATGTACCTAAACACTACAGGTACACCCACGGATACCAAACTGTGTTTAATTCATGTAATATGTTAGTGAACGTACACGTTCACGTATAACGCATGGTATAATAGGGCTGTTATCTTTATGTGCTAAGTGAACTCATGGTAACGCGACATAAATCAGGCCACAAAGTAAATGTGACCATAATCGTTCTTTATGACATACGCCTCGGCTAATCAGTGTGCTGATAGCATATGAAAAAGTTTTACCAAATCTTTTTTATAGACATATTCTCCCAAAGCTTATAGCGAGGTGATGTATCCTTTTGCCAAAGGAAGCATGAAAACTAAACGAAAGTGATTAGAAGTACTAATTATATTATGACCTATACGTATTGTCGTGCTGTGTGGCCAGCATTTTATAAGAACTCTATGGGCATGAACCAACTTATCTTTAACAGAGATGGCTGAGGAGTTTGCCCGAAGAATGCACTTACGTTACCTCAACGCAATTTGGGTTAATCCCTAAGCATAAGTGCATAAATTTAAATTCGAATAACCTTAGAGTGCCCGGGGAAACTAAATATTTCTCCATAACTTTCACTTAGAAAGTTGATGAATTGAACCTTTCAGCATATAGTCTGGGGCGAAATATGTGGTAGTGGCACACGTCAAGCGTGTATACAAGATGTTTTTTTTTACTTCTTTTTTACTGAAATGTCCCTTTGTTCAGTCCATCTGGCTTAAAGGTTACTTTTTGCTTGTGGTAGGCTTATGCTCGTCCCAAGAGTCATAGAAGACATCTTTTGTCTTCGTAAAGTAGTAGTTAGCTTAACTTTCAACTTTTGTTAAACGTAATAAGATTCTATAATTAAAATAAAATTAATATAGTTATATAAATTGGAGTCTGGTCCAAAAGAATACTTACCCAGGCCTGATATAAATTTTGTTCTATTTATGGATATATATATATATATATATATATATATATATATATATAATGTGTGTGTGTGTATTCTTTAGGTTTTCGTGGTAAGCAGGACCATTTAAAACTTTGACAAACCATGAATTTGCCGCTTGTTACAAAAAATTACAAATCCTTTTCGGTTATTAAGGTATATGGTCTCGTCGGTACTTTCTGCCTTGGGGTTAAGTTTTCAAAGCATTGAAATGTTCTTAAGAGAACAAAATATAAATACATGTATTACCATATAACATTTCATTTGTTAAGAGCAGTAGTTAAGAGCCCTACCTGAGCTGTAGGCGTTTTATACATTAGTGTATTCGTTTTCATCCCTTTGTACAGCCCTATCTGTCCTACTGGGCTTTCTTTATGATGAATTAATACCCTATTTAACATATATGTCTGAACATTTATGCCAACATGTCAAGGACTGTGCCGCTCATTCGATATCTGTTTTGGCTCCTTTATCATTTCGAATAATAAGTGACGATTCTCAAAAGGTGCACACTAAGTAGTGTATGTTTTATATGAATGTGTCCAATAAAATCAGGTGAAATAGATGTCTTAACTTCTTCGTCACCCAGGGTGACACGAGCTTGCTCATGAATATGCTGAGCTCTCAGCACGGGTCTAACCAGGCCATTCCATTCACCGTTCTAACTATAACGATCTAGGCACACGTAGTAATAGTTCTCTTTGCTACTTGAGTTTATCTGGCCGAATTCTGGACACTACGTCTCGTGCTGAGGGCACTGTAACTGCAATTTTCCATTAATGCATGGTTACGCAAGAGACAATCACAAAAAATGTTGACCAGATAGTGCACGGAAAACGTCTAGAATACCCCACTGTAATTAGTTGTAATTACTTTGAAGAGGCTGTAACGATTATCTGCTATGTATTTCAGTCGAGCGGACGACAAGGGGGACACCACCTCCGAGGCGGAGTATATCAACATCTTAAACAACGACGATATCGACAAACTTCTCCTTCAAGAATCGCATAACGGGGACTGTGGCGAATCCCACCAAGTAAGATATGATACATAAAAAGCATGATGGAACATAGTTTTGAAGCTGCATTAATTTTATAGGAGTTAATGTTAGATACCTGTAAAGTTGCTGTGAAGTTTCAAGATTGAAGCTTAACTATATGACACGCATAAATAAATAACACAATTTTGTTCCGTGGTACATTTGCCACAAGTCGATGTGAAATGCTTGAGAAGCTAAAATGTGGCACATACATAAAGAAATTATTGATACTATTTGTACATAGGGTCCAAAGACATCTGTGGCGGACTACTCTCTGACTCCAGGTACAGATCATAACGGTGAAGGAGTGGATTTGTCTGTGCAAAACGCTATGAACGGCACACACCGAGCAAGTCCTGACGACATACGTCTCATGAACAGTGTGCGCAGTCAAATGTGCTTTGAAAACCAACAAATGAACGATAAACCACTGCCACTGGTGCGAAACAAGGATAACTGCTTTGGTCCAAAGGACATAGGGATCGCTGTTTCCCAACAAGACAGTTCCTTGTCCCAGGCATGCATGACAGATAGCGGGGCAACCCAAGACACTAGACCTTCTGAAAACACAGCAAAAATGATTAAAATGCTGAAAGAAAAGCTGAAACGCAACGGTCATATTCCCCAGAGTGCTTCCCCCGTCGACACACTTTCTGGCATTGTCCAGGATTCACTGGACATCCCTCATCAAATTAAACAAGAAGAATATCAGAATCAAGATGTCAATGCAAACATGCGGCAGTTTGATACCACTGCTGCATTCCCACCAGTCACAATGGCAGTTACTTCACAACATCAACAAGGCTCCGCCATTAAAGCAGACGACGAGAGCCAAAGACTTACGGTGAACATAACACAGGCGCAAGCGCAGTATTTCCCTCCAGTTGCTCATTCAGCTCCTGTTCGGACCGACATGTATGGAGGACATGATATGGGATATTACAGCAATGGTTTCTCTTATCCTTCAACAACAACAACATGTACCACTTTACAGAGACTAGAAAGTGATCCAGTCGGGGCTATGACGGCCGAGAGCTATGTCCGACATCAACAGCAACATAGTTTCCATGACACGGCGTCGTATTACTGCGTTTTGCAGGACACAAACTACACCATAAAGTCGCCGGACAGCGGTTTTCACGAACCCTGCATATCTCCAACGGATGCGTCCAAAATGGTAAGGCCATTTTCCCTTGAGACCACAAAGCCACTTGTAATTGGGAACATCAGTTCATTACTTTTTTCGTTTGATTCTATGTAAACATTACACGAATTTATTCCGTTCAAGATTATCAAAAGCTATGCTCAGGAAATGTTCAAGACTGTGAATTCTTTCATTAATTACAATTGTTTATTGGGTTACGTCCACGTGACAGCAGTACATTTGTCTATCCCGTGAAGTTCAACTGATGCACTGCACTTAACAAATTTTCCTTTTTATTTAAATTTTCAGGCTTTCAAAGACAATATGATTTTCAGTGCAGACGGCACAACAGTACCAGTGGCACGTGACCGTGTCCCTAAAAGACGTCGTTCCGTACCAGCAGTTTGTGTCAAACAACTTTGTCAAGGCAGCGAAAAACACACAGGCACCAGTGTCGTCATCCCCAAAATGTAAGCAGCGTTTCAAAGCAGCAGTTTGTGTTATTAATGACCACTCTTGGACAGCGAACTTTCAAGATTCATTAGCTCTGATGTCTTCGTTGGTACTCTCTGATGTTTTCTTTAATGAAGTTCGTTGCTTGCCTTCCATGGATATTGATATCTCGCAAAAATGTTTGCCAGTAAATGGTTTACTCCAGGCACTCGGGTTTTCTTGACCCATGAAATCTGCAGCCATAGTAAAAGTAGACAATTCTTATGGATGGTTTTAATGAACTGTCAATTTATTTATTTATCTGGCTGTTATACGCTGAATTCAAGAATATTTCACCTATACAACGGCGACCAGCATTATGGTGGGAGGATACCGGCATTTTCCCCGTTGGTAGTCAACAGTTAGACATATAAAGCAAGTGTTATTAATGGCAGATGACTGTGATAATGCATGAAAATTTAAGTCACAACTTTCTTGTTGACGCTTTCTTCAATTCCGAGATGATGCAAATTACGGTGGCATAAGATTTCAGTGTATACATTTTAAATATGAAATAACAATTTGTTCTGTTGACAGAGAAAACGACACAACTGGGTATAGATACTTTCTGGAAACCCCAATCTCAACGACACAGAAGCTAGATGAAGATAAAATCACATATCTTAACAAAGGTAAATCTCGTGAGAATCCACGCCGGCTTAGTATGTCATGCTTAACTAAGACATTTTTACTCCATGAATACAACATCCATAGAAATTAAGGTGAAACGCATCCAGCATACATGCAAGAACTTCAAATATTGAGATGGAATCATTTAAAATTTGTTATTTGTTTAACGGTTGGTTAGGCCGTATACAAGTTTCTCAAAAATGTAGGTTAATTCTTTCGGCTTGGTGGTACACGGCGTCTACATTTAACATGAGTTATATACTGGGGTCAAAAAAGTCTCACGCTTTTATGCATATCTTTGTGGCATTTCTGAAAGTATGGGTGACGGTTTAGATATTCACAAAACGTATGTATGGAACCATGGCAACAAAGATCTGTTGCGCTAGAAAATATTATGGCTTGCCCTTGTCATAATCTCAGTGAACAGCGTGATGCTTTTCAAAATACGATATAATACGAAACTAAGGACAAGGCAGGAGTGTTTTGAAAGTCTGCAATGGTTTCCCATCTGAAAAGCTACAGTTGTATAGAATGGTGAAAATACAAATACACCTCCATAGTATTCACACAGGGTAATGTGATAGGATGTAGGCAAAATATTCATCAGCATGACAGCATTATACTCTAACCTGATAATATGGTGACCCAACAGGGAACGGCATCTCTATAGCTACAATTTTCATCTTTTCAATAAATATGAGGATCATTTCCATTTGGATATATTCTTCGCTCTCCGCATTTTCCCTGTTTTCAATGTCATGTATGAATTTTCTATAAAAGAGGATAAAACTTTACTATGAAATGTTATTGGATTGCTCTGTTATACTTAGAGTTGAGTTTCAAAAATGTGCTAACAGTTTTGTGTTTTATGTGCCGTTAATTCTAATCTCACGAAATTAAGATGAAGGGATTTCCAGCTGGACTTTCCCATTGAGGGATTCTTGAAACATAGACAATCAAGCAGGAAATTAGTATACGGTGTAAGGTTACTTTATCAATATCCTGTCGGCGCTAACTGAGCATGGTATCTCTTTAATAAACAAAGCCCTCCTATATATAAGTTAATACACAATACACTTAGAAAATGTGTTAATTATGTGTTTGGTTATAATATAAGTCTTGCTGAATGCTGTCTTACATAATAAGATACATGATAAACACATTTTTGAGTGTTTTGTATTAACTTATTCATTGTTTCTCTCCACAGGGCAATATTACGGATTAACACTAGAATACCACGCTCCTGACAGAATACCGAAATGTTCCACAATTCGGGTGAGCATCTTTCTATCATTGGCTGTTAATTTGACATGAAAATAGGATTTGTTTGCAGACAAACGACTCCAAATCTTTATCGCGGTTCGAGGAAACTGAAACTGAAACCTGCTGATAATTGAATTATTGTGTGGACATTTCTAATACAGTTTGTAGTGTCCCCAATGCAGTTCTGTGAATCAACATTTCATTTTTCATACCATCCTTTGTATTGTCCACTCATTTCATCAAATAAGGTTGCGTATAGGCCTAAATTATATCATACCACTTTCTGATTACAACGTCCTCATGCGCGCCTAAGCTTTGTGTTTTAATTACGAGCACCAGTGTGCGTAAAGATTCATTTCCCATCTTATGTATATGTTATTTTCTTTTCCAGTCTGTAATCATGGTTGTCTTCAGGGACGACAAAACGATTGACGACGAAATGAAAGCTTGGGAATTTTGGCATAGTCGACAACACAGCATCAAGCAGAGAATAATTGACATTGGTAAAAAATAAAAACAAAAAGTGTCTTACAAATTTTGTTTCTTTTAAGGATTTCGCATGACGATTTTGTTAGCCAGTGTAATTCAGCATTAATCAAGATAGCTGCTCGCATTTACAATAAATACAATAGAAAGTTATTGCGACAGTGGAAGTCAGCTAAACTGAATGTCTTTCAAGATATTAATCGTTGCTCAAAGGTGTATGACTAACTTTTTTAAGCCGATTCATATCAGTATATTTAGTGGCGTAACTACGTGTTAATAAGTAATTTATATTTGTTCACAGACACGAAAAACAGTACCGGGATAGTGCCTAACAGCATTGATGAAATCGCCCACAATGCCGTATCGATAAGATGGACCCCACGCGAAGGTAGTGCTAAAGTAAGTGGCTATATACTTCTAAACAGACACGCACATATATATGCCCTAAAACTTCATCTAGTAAAATTTACCAAACCTCACTTAATATTTATTTAAGAATAATTATTTATTGACAAGCACAATTAAGATTCTAATTGTCATAAACTCGCAAAGAATGCCACAATGTTTTACGGCATACGGTTGAAAGGGTTAGTTGCCATACAGGAAGACTACTAATCCCCCTCAAAATGTCTCCTACTGAGTAAGATAGATAAGACATAAGATGAATACACAATAAAAATAAATTAGGAAATGTAATTCAGTGAGTCATGCATGACAGCCATACCTGCCTGACCCAAATTCCACCGCTCCTGTATGTTGACAAACCTAACCTTGGATAACTAACCATTCAGCCGGGCCTTTTTTTTCATCACAAGTGATATTACATAAAGTCGGATGTAATTCATCTTTGGATGAGTGTGTCTTCTATAGTTTATAATTGATGGGTTTAAAGGATAGCCCTGTTTTGACCATATAAGGAGGTGACCTGAACACTCGCCTCGTGCCATGATTAGATAGATGTGTCAAGATGATTATATGCGGATGCTGTGGTTTGTTGGATATAAAACTTTTTTCTGTATAGTTTATACAAAATTACGACTTTATTTTATATTTTGCAAGAATACAGAAGAGGCCCAATGCAATTTAATAATGGTTTTTAATTGACCCGTCTTCCATCATGAAGTCGGGTAATTTTCCGCCAACATTACACCAGTGTATATTTTCCTGTGCATGCATTGTTTTATTTTCTTTCAGATCAATGTCGCAATTAACTGTCTAAGCACGGACTTCAGCAATCAGAAAGGAGTGAAGGTTAGCTATACATATATATATTTTTCTTTGTTCGAAATAGAACATGTGCTTTGCTTGATGCCCACATAACCTCCTGCGTATAATCTACATTGTCACATTTTTATATTTCATTCACTTAACACTGCTGAAAAATGTAATGTTTTAAATTAAAGATGTCTTGGTGTGATAGGCACCTTTACCGTGTGCCTGAGGATACGTGAGAGAAAACCGGATGTTTTAGCTGATGTTTGGTCATCCATATCTAACCGAATTACTCGGGGAATGTAGCACATAAGGACACTTTTAGAACAAATAAAACAGATAACAAATACGTGCAAATTTAAAATTTAAGGTATTTTGAGCGGTTAAAACGTGTGCATGTTTTCAGTTTTAGGTTTTAAAGGTTGTGTCAATCACAGCAACCAGACTTAACATGTTCTTTGCCTATGTGCTAATAGACAATCAGTGAGGAAATTACCCAGTCAAAATGTTACCTCAAGGGCAGATTTACTGATACTACGCATACAGCTTGAAGGGCGTGGGGGTGCTAACTTTCATATGTGCTTGAGGTTCGGCTTGATGCAAACAGACACGGCACCATGTGACGGACCCGGATATTGGTAGAAAAGCTGACTTGCCATTATTGATACTTCTCATCCGTACCCAGTATAGACAGGTACCCAGTGGGGACAGGAAAGACCATGAGAGCACATGCCCAGACGTTTTCTCATCGGTTTAGGCTAAATTAACTCATAGTTCAGGAATAAAGCTTGATTAATGGCAAAAGGAAAGTTCTAATCGATGGCATCATTACTGAAGGTAAATCAGCTTTCGATATGTAGTTAATTTTAGACGTCAATCCTGTACACACTGTTCTACGGTAAAATAGATGGGAGGGGCGGGGGGGGGGGGTATCATTATGCAAAGATTTATCGCACGAGAACTGAAAATGTAATATGCACCATGACCGTATGAATAAATGTGTTAGAGACGGCCTCTGACATCAACTGATGTTGGACGAGAAACGATTGTTTCACTGCTAACATCGCATTTAACCAATGTTGGTTTTTCAGCTCTGTAAGCTATTGAATGTTTCTGACACATTTGTTTAATGCATTATGTTTGCTGTTTTAGGGTCTTCCACTACACATACAGATAGACACATTTGAAAGTGTTAGGGACACAGTTCCACAACATCGAGGATACAATCAAGTGAAAATATTCTGTGACAAGGTTTGTATAGAATTTTATCCTGACTTATAATTTTGAAATCAGACAACATGTAGTAAATTAAAGATTTATTACTCTTTTGTAAATTAAGCTAAATGCTTACAAATTCTCACAAACTGGTTGTTTTGTCTCATTTATGGATAAACTGGATGTGTTGGTTTCATTAGTTCAGATTTACGCCACCAGCCAATTTATTATTCCACTTTGATTCAAAATGGCGTCAGGTCGGCGTTTCTAACTTTGAACTCGAAACCGTTTAAAATGACGCATCTAGTACACTAAAACCACACCACCTAATGCAGGGTGTTTATATGACCATACGGGCGAATGTAAATGATTTTATTTTCTCAGGGTGCTGAGAGAAAAACCAGAGACGAAGAGCGACGAAGGGCGAACCGAGCAAAGAATGACGGTCACTGTAAGTATGAATAGGTTCCTACTCGAACACTATAATTTCCCTAAAGTAACTCACTGATCTTGGTATTGGTCCGAATCTTTCAGAATTAACCAGAAATGCAGCAATTTGATCTGATTGCAAACAGCAATTTTTCAAGTGGTAGGAATTTGTTACAGTGTCATATTGGATTATTAAAGTGTGTAGATCTAGGACCTTATGTCATCCTGTAGACATTCTTATCTCTGAGTACACAGTAGTATTGGAATGAGGTCAAACTTAATCAGAGCAGGTTAGAAGTGGTATGCCGTGCCATGGTGTGCATACAAACCTATCGGTTAATGCATTTAAGACTATGAAATTATACTTCTGTAAAATCTCTTGTGCTGTATATATATATATATATATATATATATATATATATATATATATATATATATATATATATATATATATATATATATATATATATATATATATATAAATATATAAATTAATTTTAATTTACTTTAGTAATACAATTGCAAATAGGTAAGCAAATACTTCAAATATGAAATCTTTCACAGAGAAAAATCTGATATAACTTAAATTATTGTACATCATCATATTATTCCTATAATATCATAGAATGTTACATGTCTACCCATACTTCTATATGTGTAAACACTAAAAAACAGGTACATGCTATTCTGGTTTCCAGTTTTACGTGACAAAACTCCATGCTTTATGACAGTTGATTAATATGTGGTAGAAAACTCTCAGTTACATCTGTTACATCAGGAACATTAACAGTGGGTTGTATTTTTTCTCAGCTCGAAAGAAGCAAGAAGATGCATATCATCCTCCATCAGACAGATCAGAATTTTACACAATGGCTGAGAGGGAGAGAATTCCAATCATCTTCAACCCCTTCAACGACAACGAGGATTACAACAACCGAAAGGTGACTTTTTAACTTGGCGTTATGTTTTTATAGGTGAACCATTTGCTACTTTACTCGCACACTCCAGAACATTAGAATTAGTACACTAGTGTTACTGCGTTTACAATTTTTAAGTAAAACTTTGATTATACGCTTCTGCAACCTGTTAAGAAACCATAACTTTATCCTAGTTTGCTGTATGCATATATATGTTCATTTCAATTTGTTCTTTTACTGGTTACTACGAGTATATAACATCACTCTAAAGGGTTCCGAAAACGATATGCCACCCCCCACCCCACCCCCACCCCACCCCCACCCCACACATACTAACAAACACACTTCCACCCCATGACCTAGATGTGTTTGCTGAACAGCTTAAGATTCACTTCGGCAACGGGAAATTAAACGTCTCCCTTTTGTAATTTTATCTTTTATGTCGCCTGTAGAACCCACAGAAAAAAATTGATCAAAGGAAATGGTTCCAAGTAAGATAGTAATGAAATGATGTCTATATACATATCTAGGTGGCTTGGGCAAATATTCATTTCGAAGTTATAGCTTTAACATAGTTCATGCAGGGGAACGATGCATAGGTTTGATATAGGGGCGGGAAATCCAGGGTGACCCAGCAAAGGACTCTAGATTTAATAGAGAAGACTACAACACAGAAAATGAAACCTGAGCAGTGACGACAGTGTGATAGATGGCAAAAGGTCACACGTATTACCGGTGACATTCCGGCCTCTTGTTAATTTACCTCCGTTTTATCAGTTTTATTCTAACGGTCCGCGTGTATGTTTTCAAAGGTTGCAAATTACATGCCCCATAGCACAATGTCCAAAACAGAATTAGGTAAAAATAAGCAGTGATATTATTTGAAACAGAAGACTTCATTGGTCTAGAATTACTCAGCATACTGTGTTGTCATATTCAATATACAATCACATTAAAACAGTGCAAAGGATCTAGGTTTCATTCACGAACATGTTCACCAACAGCATCTGGAGCACAATGTTAAATATATTAGGACGGTCTTCGAAAATTTCAAATGGAGTACGTTTGACTGCAAATTCACGATTTACAATATGTCCGCTATATAAAGCCACTTGTTCTTATCTACTTTTTTAGCCAAGCCCGATCAATGGACATGGTCAAACATGTGGTGACGATGACGAAGAATCTGGGTAAGATTTATTCTTTTCAGGACTCCTATACCTCTTGAAACAAATGGAGACATTAGTTTATAGAAAATCATAATTTTTGGTTCTTGCTCATGTCGGCTTTTCTGATTCCAGTCCATAAATCTTAGTAGATGTAATGCATGACTAAACGGCTGTTCAACTTAACACGGATTTAACTCTCTCCCATTCTATAGTTTGTCCTTTCAAAACCACGCATAGACGTATCTTTCGTTGTTGCCATCCATCTTCACGCGACTATATCAGTGAAATGACATAATACATGTATATAAAAAAAATTAAAACTAGGGAAACCTTCATTGTGTTCGGGAACTATATTAGTTAATCCTCATACTTATTGTCATGAAACGTTTCTTTTTTATCTAAAACATTTTCCTCCCCAAAGTATAATGAGATGGTGAATCATATTTTCTGATGTCATCTTTTTTCCTCCCCAATAGCTTGTCAAACAGCGGAGAAATTAGCGACAGGGCTGACGATGGCTATTATCCAGCCAGTAAGAGACAAAGGAGGGACTCTTACACAAGTTTTAGAGAGCATCCAATTAGTGAGTATATGTCCTTGTAAATGAACTCCTCTCTTTTACAGCGGACATGCTTCCTTTCTGCAGTGTCCTTACTTCCTATGTGTTCTTCACCGAATAGGTATGGATATCTGTAGGAATTATTTTTACATAAGTTTATTATATTAAGTTCACTGAGTATGTACATTTTATTTTTTATTTCCAGTTTTATTATACGTGAGAGAACAACACGAAAAAGTGTTCACCGCTCTGTTGGTCAAGGTACCTACCTTACAAGGACTTTTACAGGCAGTAAGTAGTCTTTCACATTTTCATACAGTGCATAAGTAGACTAAATTTGAATCTAGGAGACAGATACTTTATCAGTTCAAAATAAAATATTTAGGTAAAGAACATGTACGTAAACTTACATATTTGTGGAAGTGACTTTAATACTAGGAGGGCAGCCATCACTGTGCTTTTTATTAATGGTCAGTATAATAAGTATTACACTGTCAGATTTCCACATAAATAAATATTCATTAATAGTTTCGATAACCTTTTCCAGATGTTGTCGGTTCCTGATGCCGAAGACAATTCCCAGTAGGTTTGATTGAATTACCCTGTGTCCTTACTGTTGTTTACTTGTTCCCAACCACTGATATCATATTGTAGGAATGGAACATTCTGGAATAATCCCATGATTATTAATCATACTCCACAGTTTTGTTTAATTTATTTGATATTCAACTGATTAATGATTTATTCCAGGTTGAAGAGAAATACAATACCCCGCCTGCTAAAGTGAAGAATACCTATAAACGGTCGAAAAAAGGGTAGGTGTAATATTTAAGTGATATTGGTCTCTGTGGATAAGACGACTTCATAGTGTAATAGTCATGCATCTGAAAACCTCGTTATCAAAGAACTTACATTTGGTTAAAACCAGTGAAGATAGATACATAGACAAAGGTGTCTTGTACACGAGTGATTTCTCCGTCATTGCAGAACTTAAATTTGATGAACCAGATCTTAAAGGTTGTGTGTGTGGTTTCTGTCGACTATTGGCAGTTGGTCTGATAAATTTAAGTTCCCCAATTTTCCATCTATAAACTTTCCTGGCAGAAAGATCAAGCCCAGTGAAGCCAGATACATACGAGACAATAGTGTATTGTACAGCGAGTGATTAATTGTGATGTATTTCATAACACCTGGTGGATCACGTGTTGAATAATAAGACAATAGATCAGAAAACTTAAAAAGATTTAATACTGCCTAATGAATGGATCGGAGACAGATACAACTATAAATAGAAATAGATGTTTTATCATTATGACAGTGCATCGAAAGAAGTCGAGATTTAAACTGGGCTCTAGAAGCCTCGAGCCTAAAAAGACCTAAAGTAAACAAAATCTACCACGAAGGATAGACATGAAACACACCCACTTGTCGCATGGTAGACTCTGGCAGCTGTACAGATTTTATGATTTTTTTTTCTGTATGTCAGACAGCTTGAAATTAATGCCTTTCATAGTAATGGCGCCTTTTACATTTGTTAGGAAGATTTGTGCATGTATATGCATCTGCTTATGCCTGATCATAAAATTCCATATCGAGCAAAACAGCCATAAATGTTGTTCACACATTTCACATACGCATATGGCTTGACAAGTTTAGGGTGAACGGCAATTTGACAGTTGATTGGATGCTCCCAGGTTAAAGAGTTCATCTTCGTTCGTCATATGTTTAGAGATGGGTTAAACACAGTAAACATTGAACTCTTTTGTCTCTGATCATAACGGTATGTAGATGACTTGATTTCACGCAACTTGACGAGGTCATTTAGTTCACGCGTGTGCTGTACACTTTTTGAACAATAATATGTCAATATAAAGGGCGAGACCGCAACGATCTTTTGTCAAAGCTGTTCACCATTGATTTAAAGGTTTTCCTTAATCAAAACATGAAGTCAAAGCAAAATGCGGAAAAAAATTTAATCACGACTTAGTTCGTCTCATTTTTCTATCACGACTTTTCGGACATAGCGCATATATGATCG
The DNA here is from genome assembly GCF_032854445.1 of Liolophura sinensis. NCBI lineage: Eukaryota > Metazoa > Mollusca > Polyplacophora > Chitonida > Chitonidae > Liolophura > Liolophura sinensis. The sequence goes on from NC_088301.1 coordinate 33,927,895, forward strand.
GGAACAATTTGGGCGTTTTATGTGCAGGAATTCTTGTGAGAAAAAATTTAACAAAATGTGCCTCGAGGCCCCTTCGTTTACCTTATATACAGACTTAATAAATTATCCGAAGTAAGCTTTATAACTGTGGTTATAAACTGTAGTAAATTTATTGTATATAAGTGAATTAATTTTCGTGACTACCAGCTTAAATATATCTTAATCTATTGTCCGACTTTGTCCAGTCTTGTCCATCTTTTCTGTATATTGTCTGCCTGTGACTGCCTGTATACATATATTTACTGTCATGTTGTTTTTGTTCTTTGTTTTGCAGAATTCTCGTTAAGATGGACGACAACATTGTACGTCATTTTACACACGAGTCGACCTTTACGATTGAAGTGAATAAAGTCGGAGAAGATAACTTTGAGATAATACTCATTGAGATTGACCCACAGCAGTTTTCCACGCCTTGATTGGTCTCTTCTCTTCATGAATAACAAAGACGACCATGAGTGAACGGAGGAATAACTCAGTTGCCTTGGCAACGAAACGATGACACCTCGCACATTCACGAATATCTTTGAAGAACAACGTTGACACTGTGGACGGTTTTACCCCCGAATCCCCTTTAGTGCAAATTAAATGAACAATGAAACAAACATTCTGAGGATACGGGCATTGGTCTTGTGAAGTGGACGATGGTGGTCGATATTATAAAACCATGACACCTCATGGATGCCCTTGCTTTCCCCTTTTTCCATGGATGGAAGCTTGGATATTAGAACTAGATTCTCGTCCATTTCATGATCAATGCATCCTTTCCATTTCCACCAGATCTTATATTTTTTTACTGTTACTTGTTTGAGATGGATATATTATTCGACATTGTATTTAAATAAACGTAAATTGTACATAGTTATATTTTATAATACTTGTTATATATTTCTAAGTTTAACATTACATCTTCAGCTGTTGATAGAGACTATGATAGAGCAGCATTTCAGTAGCAATATAAGTGTAAATAGTCGGTATGAATCGGACTTTAACCCATTTCAAACTATTCCATTTATGTACATATTGTGAAATTGAACTTACAATGACATTGACATTTTCACTGACATTCTGGGATTGAAAAAAAAAATGTACATCCATTTCTTTTTTTTGTCGTCCCGATTAAAATTTACTGGACCATACTTGCTGCTGCATTTGTTTGTTGCTCGTCGCATAATGCACCTCCATGTTTGTGATCTTAGTGATTTGAGACTAATGCTAATTACATAATATGTATCGAACAATCTTCAATCATTTCTGAAGCCCAAGCATTATTCAAGGGCGTGTAAGTGTTCGGCAGCAACCAGTATTCATTAGACAGCTAGTAAAATTGTTTTCGTGTAATTGTTTCATGTGGTCCAATATCATCACTGTCTAGAAAGTATAAAATCATTCCATATAATAAGGCGATGTAAATAACGTAATTGCTTCAGGAGTACGGAGGTGCTTCTGTACGTTAAGCGCTGCTCCGTTCTGCACCAGCTATTCCTCGTTTCTCTTCAATTTTGTTAAACCAGAATGTTGGCCGAAAGAAAACGCATTACCATGTATTATTGTGCTTTAGAAAAAAGTGTTTTGACATAACGTAAGGTGCTGAAAATGGATAAAAGTTATAAGTGCGACCCTGACTGTCTACTTTATAGAACTAGTTGTCCAGATGTTAGTTAAATGAATGATTACTTTTGCTTATAATTCGATATTTTTCTTATGGACTTCCTTTTTTAATGTTTTGGTGTTCAGTAATTCAATAAGAAATTGCAAACGTTGTTTGTTGGGAATAACCAGGTGATGTTTCTATTAGTTTCGCTTGCAGCAGTTTCATGTGTTTTACATATTATTTATGTATCATACAATATACATATTTTGAAATGGGTCTTTTTTTGATTTTCAATATCCCTGATCGTATGCTATATTTTTGTAGTCCTTTGAATTTGTATAATATGTTGCCATGTTACAATAGACCCACTATATCTCCCACCTTAATTTAGAAAACCCAGTGCGCAACCTATGACATAATCTAGAAATCGTTTATTGGTTGCACAACTTTTGCCGCCTTAGTTGGGCGAATCACTATTACGTGATAGGTCAGTAATAACCTATCAAAAAGTGCTTCTGAATTGCTATGGAGGCTTCATTGGCGAATCATTATGTATCTATTGTCCTAATTATTAATCCAAAACATCTTGGGTCTATATCTGAAGACGGTAACTATCACCTTTATAGGCCCAGATGGAATTTGTTCTGGTGTAGTATGAATGTTTTTGTTAATGATAGAAAAAAGGTCTTGATAGCGTGAAAAAGAAGCTGATGAAAGTCGTTTTTACATGTTACATCTTCATTACACATATAGTTCCATCCACCATCGTCATGTTTTATAGAATAGCCCTTTTAAAGTCACGTGACTAGTCAAAAAAAAGAAGTTGGGACTGACCAAAATAGGTGTGCTGTTAGAATTGAATTTTCTGGACAAGAAAGCAAACTTACAGATTTCAAAATGTGGCTTAAGAAACTCCAGTTATTTACACCAGCGAAGCTATAAATATCATGTTGTCGTTGTATATCATTCCAATAAAGGAAAATCTTGGTGCCTTATTACATGGAAAGGTTGTTTTTATCATTTTGTACTTATTCCTGTCCATTTTCTGTGTGTGTTTTTATTCCATGTGGAAAATAATGTTAAAGTGCGCAAGGCAGATAAATATTTCACTAACCTTATCTGTTCAATGATTTCGTTTTGGACTTGAATTAGGTCGATTGATTGATTGATTGATGGTTTTTTGTATGACTCCAATCTCAAGAATATTTCCGTGGCCTTTGGCAAGTTACTGACGAACATTCGTACGGTGGTATACTGATGGAAGCAGTTCTTAAGAGTAACGCATCTAACTGAGCTACATCGCTCTTCCTCTCATCATTTAGACACTGCCGTTCAAATCCGCTTTGCCCCCCAACAGCACACACTGATCTTCCTTACTTGGTGATAAAAACACACCTTATGACTCTTTGTCGTCATATGACTGAAAAATGGTTAAAAATTTAAGACGTTTAGTGTTTTACGTCTATATACTTCACACTTTTTCATTCATATGACGACAAAGAGTCATTAGGCGTGTGTACATATACTGTGCACGTCTTCTTGTTGCCCTTCGAGTCAATTCACCAAGGTGCTACCGCCGCTAAGGTATCATGCCGAAGACACCAGACATGCATGACGACACCCAGTCACATTATACCGGGCCAGCCAGTCCTGTTTCCTTGCTATAATGTCTCAATGCTGAGCGCTAAAGGAGGTGGCAAAAAGAAGCATTTTAAGTCTTTGGTACGACTCTACCGGGTTTTGATTCCAGGTCCCCCGACATCTACGCGACGTTCTAACATTAAGATACCGAAGCGGTCTTCATACCTGATAGGGTAAAAACATAACTTGTCCACCCAGTCAGCACAAAGGCGATGCGTGCTCGTACTTTTTATCGGTACAATACGTATGCCTTATGTCAGGTTTCCTCGTTGGATGGAGGCCGATTTAATGTCGGCAATATGAAAGCCGGACAGAAAACCGATTAACATCACAGTGCAACAAAAGTAAGTTCCCCCCGAAACGTTGTTTGATGTATCACGTGATGTACTAGATCGCAATGAAATTTTGCCCACACTATCCCAGTAATCAGGCGGACGCGGTATATCAAGGAATAACGTACAAGTGCAGTTGTTCGCTAATGGGCATGCGCAAACTGAAAATCGGTCGATTGTAAAAATTTCATAAAAGGAGTCAACCAGATTTTTCATCACACCAGTCCTGAAATATTGGTGCGGATGGGCATTAAGGACATGACACACACCACAAGAAATTCATGCGGTTAAACATGACCTGCATCAGATCCGAGATGGTCAATGAAAGGTTCTCCGACCTGAAGCGCCCACATTACTTTCCACAAGTCTTGGACATTCAATGTTGCACGACGACAAAGGAGGCTTATCTAGTGCTGCTTCACTGAGACGACTTACAAAAGGCAAGTAAGCGGCCCAGCCGAGCCACTATACTTATACGGGTCAACCAGTCGTTTCACTATCCCATTCATGCTGAACGCTAAGCTAGGAAGTTACCTCTTTTGAGGTCTTAGGTGTGATCTGACCCAGGATTGACTCTGGATCTACCGCTCCCGAAGCTGACTCTATGCCCACTGTGCCATCAAGGACGGCCGTACGACAGGAGAGGAAGTCAGCCAACATGCGCTGAACTTCAATTCATCGCATTTGTGAGAGGTTCGTGGGTCATTTGCTGCGTTCGCATGCTAACCAACAAGCCACGAGGGTTCCATTGGTATTTACCATAGCCAGATACCTTACCCATTACTTACAATGCCTCTTCTAATAAATTGCATTTAATATCACTGCATTATAGCATTTGCATAAACAGTTAGGATGAAACCCTACCTGAGGTAAAATGACAGCAGGCCGGATTTTATCGATTTCGTGTGACCAACCATCACACTGTCTTTGCTTGCTTAAGCTTTACTATGCTTTGCGTGGTGAAGTCTTTGGTATTGTCTTAGGTCATTTGTTTTTGTTTGTCGTATACCTAAGAATGTGCTACTTTATACGACCAGTGATCGAGTTTATACAATTGACTGACAGTTTCAAGTATTTAACAATCTTGATTCGGAGCAGATGACGATTTCTGACGAATTGCTAAGTCGTCAGACATTGACCTTTCCGAGACGAAAATTAAAAATAACTGTTCCCGGGATAAAAGGTATTGTGCACTCCAAGTTACCACTGAGGATAGCATGAACTGATAAGAATAATATTAACAAACTTTTATTCCACACTTAATGCAAAGTGACTTATCATAGGTGAATGTACATTGTACATTTTGGAACAGACAACACGGTCTTGACAATTGGTGTCATGATACCCATTTAACCAATATGTCATTCAAAATCCAGCTTTCTTACATCAATATAACATCAGGAAGTTTGTTGAGATATAGGTAACGATTGCTAGTTTCCCTATGTCTCTACCCATTTTCATCTTGCATAAACTTAACCTGCCAGCTGTCGTATAACTGGAACATTCCTGATTAAGGAGTAAAGCCTATGTTAAATAAATACGTAAACAAGCGGCCTTTGAAATGCACTGGCATATAAACCATTAACTTGTTTTTTTTTTTTTTTTTTTGTTATATCTCAAATAACGACGTACGTTTGAACCGGCACTGTAGTACTATAGCTGTATTGTCAAGACTCCATGTGGTTGGGCTACCATGCACATGGCAATTCATTAGTACAAAAGGCAAAGCATTTCCAGATTAAAATTTACCATAAAAGTTTTTAATCTCAATAAATCAATCACCCAATTATACAATTCAGTTACACCATGAATTTGAATAACCCAGTGTCGTCAGCGTATATGTGAAAGTTTTCCATAATTCCACTCCCAGATTGTCCGTTGTTTCCGGTTTTGCGCAACAGAAGGTATTCTACCTATTAATAACATGTTGCTTGCCAAACGACTAAATGCTGTTGGTTTATAGCCAATAATACAATGTTGCGTTACTGACCACTGATGCTGGGACAATACAAAAAAAAGTCACAATATCGTTGTAGGAGCGAAATTAAAACTTCGTACAACATCTTGCTACTTTATGCTCTGTTGCTGTACGTGAACATTTCACACGTATAAAACTGTGATATCGCTTTTGCTGTAGGTGAGATATACCTTCTGACAAATATGGTAGTTCGTCACCCATTTATCCAATATGTCATAAATAAAATAAACATAGATAAATAGATGTTTTGGTGATATGCATATTATAGCAAATGAGTATATGATAAAAAGTCAAAGCGTTTTTGTATAGGTGCACTATTCAAACTGTCAAAAAATGTCAGTTTTTGTTAATGCCTCCTCCCCCCCCCCCCTGCTTGGGGACACATCATCAAAATATTTAATTACAACAACGGGACAAAATGTCGTAAAACCAGCTGAAAACTAAAACAGATCTTCTAGGAACATTCCGCGTCGAATTTCCACCAAATCATATCTTTTATCTGATCTGTTATAGAGATTCAGCCTCTGAGAAGTGAAAAATGTCAAACGAGAAAATTACAGACTGAAATATTACTTTTGCTTAGCAGATGTGAATTCTCCTCCCTTGATCTTTTGTGTGTCAAACACAATGCGTCATTAGGTTAATATGGGGTAGCTTTTTTCAACGCCTTAGCCCGATATGAGACACAACTCAAATCTTACTATGTGTAGTGAAATGCGTAGGCGACGTGCTGTAACCAAACTCCAGCTTCAATGTCAACTTGTCAACACCTCCGAAACTGATATGGACAGGAATGCTATCCCTAAAAAGTTGTATTCTGTCAGATGCTCTCTTAATATTCTTACAAAGATTTCTTTAGTGATAAAAAATCAAGTAGAGTAAATAAACACCCTGGGTGTATATCATTTTTGCTGTTATGCCTTTTTAAATTGATAGATAGGACATTCGTTTGTGTTGATGTTTTTATTGGCTGAAATGTCGTATGAGACACTAACTTTGTCAACTGGTGTGACTAACTTTGTGTTTTTATGTTACTGAAAGGATAAAGCAAATGAAGACGTCTTTGTGGTTATGTTTCTCTTAATGCATTTACTTAGATAGGTTGTATGAAAAAGACAAATTTACCGACTTGTCAAACAACAGAAGATAGAGGCTTTCTTCCTAAAATGGCGACATCGGTAAGGCTTGAGTTCGATCCCAAAGTTCATCAAGTTATTTCAGTTCTTTAGGAAGTGAATCACGGCCAGGTTTATCACTGACTCAGTCCCCAACCGTTTACATCTATCGAAGTAACCAAAAGTGCCGCTACGTACATTAATAGAATGCTAAATGAGCGGTAAATGAGCCTGACCTCCAAAAATTAGTTTTTAAGCATGTATATACGGTCCTTCACGAACCTCAGTGGGAACAAACGTGTAAAAGGCTGCATGTTAGGTTGAATCAGGTCGACATACTCTTTAAAGTACATATGCCGTTGGTTCATATTCCTTACAGCGCACGCGCCATTCTCTACGCTCAATATACATCAATGCCAGCACTAGGCAAGTTTGACCTCTGGGCCCTGTGCTACACTCGTGGGCTTGTCCATGCTCCTGACAGCGCATGTGCGCTCTCTCTACATCACTGCCACACTAGACAAGTTTGAACTTTGGGCCTTGTGACCTATTAATAGTAACAAAGATTAAGGCAAAGCTTTTGTTATTTCTGACATCACTTAATTCCTGCCTCAGCACTGTTGTTTAAGATTTCTGCGAAATATTTGCTAATTGTGGCAGTGATCTAAAGTGAACGTAGAGAGATGTCCATATAATGTAAGGAGTATGCTGCTTCGAATGAACAAATTCATAATAAAGGAGGCAAAGGAAACAAGCGTTCATGCCATCAACTCGTTCATTTTTAAGATTTATCTTCAGTGTTCATTAGTAAGTTTACCTGGCATAAGATACGCAAATTAAAATTAAGATTGATAATTATTTAAATAACGAGCAATTATTAGAGGATGATAACCAATAAACCACCGGGATAATAGCAATATCGTATTTTTCCAGCTATGCATTAATATTGTAATTAAAGCTAAAACTATAAACACTACGATGATGCCGGAGGCCTAACTCATGTTCGCCTCTAGACGTGCAATCACAGAGTGATTTTGAAAGTAAATTGCAATTCAATATTCACTATATGAACAAAAACTAGCACAAGACGCGTGCTTTCATACCGCTTCAGTGTGGCTGTATACCACGTGTTGCATTACATGTATTTCTCCCACTCATGGAATCATATTACATTTCAAGTTATTTAGTTCTTTTCAGAAACATGCAATTCACGAACAAAGACCTAGTCGCCTACGAAATATTGACTCTGTATGTTGGTTTCGTGTCGATTGAGTGCAGGGGGATAGGACAGTCAGCACAGGACAACTGTGAGTGAGTTGAGAGGCACGCCCTGGTCGTCAGACTGAGGTAAACATGACACCCACGCGAACAAGGCACAGACATCCAGTGCTTGGTTATGTAGGCCAGTGCATGGGCTTACGTGCACTATTGTGACGTAACCCTGTCAGATAACACAACCTTAACTGTCGCACAGATTGTTGGAACTGGTTGTCAGTGGAAGGCAGAGATAAAACCATGTCAGACTTATTAGACAACTACTAATGGATTTGTGAACAAGAGCCGTGCGTGGGCGTTGGGAGCAGGGGGCCAAGACATGATTGACCGTGTTCGCTTCTTCTAAAAAATTGGTCTCTCGACCAATCCTCCTTACACAATCACCAATGAAAGTCTCCTATAGTCTCAAAAAAGACCTATCCCACATTTCATTCCAAACAACATCGCTTTTCAAAGGCATATATGGTGTTGTGTATATGTATGGTAACATGTCAAACATGTCTTTTATACCTTTACATTCATTGGTTATCTTTTCTCCTGTATATTGTTAACTCCTAGTCATTCACTCAATATCCTATAATTTTAGGTGCGGGGAGCTTCTTCAGTTGTGCCATTTACAATTTCCCATGCCGGAAATACTACAACTGTTAAAGTTTGGAGTTAGACCCGATACCCGATCGGTTAATCTGTATTCAATCAATCTGTCTGTAATTAAAGTATATATGCTTTAATGATAAGCTTTATGATGGCACACATTGAAAACCTGCCACACCACAGCAAAAAATGTTCATTTCATCAACTATCTGATATTATTCATTTATTCCATTCGTGTTTTACGGCATGCTCAAGAATATCTCATTTAGACGACGTCGGCCAGCTTTATGGTTGGAGGAAACCGGACAGAGCAAGGGGGAAACCCGACCATCCGCAGGCTGCTGAAGACCTTCCCATGTTCGATCGGAGAGGTTTGTTTGTTTGTTTGATTGGTGTTTTACGCCGTATTCAAGAATATTTCACTTATACGACCGCGGCCAGCATTATGGTGGGAGGAAACCGGCCAGAGCCCGGGTGAACCCACGACCATCCGCAGGTTGCTGCCAGGCCTTCCCACTTACGGCCGGAGAGGAAGCCAGCATGAGCTGGACTTGAACTCACAGCGACCGCATTGGTGAGAGACTCCTGGGTCATTACGCTGTGCTAGCGCGCTAACCGATAGAGCCACGGAGGCCCCCTCGATTGGAGAGGAAGCCAGCATGAGCTGGAATTAAAATCACAACGGCCGCATAGGTAAGTCTCCTAGGTCATTATCTTAAGGAAAACATCATAAGAAATAAAACTTAAACATCTTTCACGCATTTTCAGATAACATTTCTCATATCCGCGTGTCATATATGGGAGGGCCTGGGGAGTGAACGTCGTTGGGTATCTGCACCAACGACACGAGTTAGGAGTAAACAGCTGTGTTGTAAAAGCTTCCAGACCTGGTTCAAGAAGATTTAGTTTTAAAAGTATTTAGAGGGCCTTAGTGACTGTCCGCCTGTAAAGTGTAGTAACCGATGTTCATTCCTAGGAGAGCTCTAGATTTCCTGGTATTAAAAATGTATGATTAAATGTTTCCGTGACAGTGGAGTACTAGGTAGTAGCAGTGATGTAAGGCGAACATAGACAGCGGCACATACGCTGTAAGAAGTATGGAACTTGTTTAGTATTGGCCTCATCACTAATGTCGTACCGCGGACCTATGGCAACGCATGCTATAGATATTAAATCTTGGAGGGTGGAAGCCAGTTGGAATAATTACTTAATACTGCACGCTACACCTGTCAAAGGGAAGTAACTCTCCATCAATTCATATTTCGATGTTCTGACATGTAATAAGTTAAACCATTTTTCACTAATAATATTTGTAATTATGTCTTTGTCATGATGATAGTGGATGCTTTTGATAAAACACAACGTTCATATAGCTTGTTAAACTAAACCAGAATCTAACATTTCGTAGGCACACTCTCAATTTGCATTAACATGCTTTAACCTAAAAAGGATGTATTTACTGGCGGATGTGCTTTGCGTTTGTCTGTGATTCTTGAAACGTAAGGAATTTAATAAGTGATTTGGCATTATGGGTTGTAATTTCCAGGAGTTCGGTCATGTTTTGTAGGGCTGTTTATTTACGTAATTACAAAGTGATACCATATGATTTAAACTATTTAAGTCTATGGTGTATACCTGTCTTAACTCGGTTTAATCCAATAATCGGTGGATTGAAAACATTATACATGTCAAAGTCCCAGAAGAGCTTATTAAAAGCGGATTAGCATAATCCGATGGTTATTAAACCTCGGGTTTATTATTCACATAGTGGCGCTATTGAGCAATGCGTGCCCTTCAGAAAACTTTAAACCAGGCAGAGGATATGAGTAGTTTTTATCCGTCAGCATTAAGACTCAGGTGTACCTTCATTTCAGCACATAAGCGTGGTGTATATGGTGTTCCTAACTCACCTGCATTTGTGGCCTTGCGTATAGCCATTCACAAACTCTACAAGGAAGTTTGACAAGGGTACATACATATCTGTAGAGATGTCTGTGGGAAAGGCAAAACTGAAGCGATCTTCAAAAGAAACGCAATTGTCGGTGAGTCTATTGTTAATTTATTGGCCAGCTTATACTTGTGCAGTAAGAAGCCTGTTCTCACAAGTCCATAATAGATTCCATGTTTGTAAGATAGGTAAAACTTGTTTAAAAATACAAAATAAAACTAAAACACAATGTTGACCGAATGCTGTGTAAACAGAGTTGAATGTTGTATTGGGCAGTGTGTATGCATATAGCTTAATGATAAATCAGGGCTCCATGAAGCAGGATTTTTCTGAACCGTTCAATCATTCGAGTTATTTGAGTTCCATGTCTGAAATTATATTTAATAGGCAGATATATTTAATTTGTTTTATACATTTGTATACACACAGGGATTGCCTGAAGACGGAAAGTGTTCCATTGAAGATGATCAGGAAACCGTATTGGATTTGGACCGTAAGCGAAGATACTATATACCGCAGCCTAAAGACTTAAGTAGCGGGTTTGGCTAACTTGACCCCTTGTCCCATCTTGATGAGGAATTTTGTGTCTGTCTATCTGTCTCTCTGACTATCAAATCTGTGTCACACTGAAAACATTGTTCCTTACAGTTCTAAGTTCTGTTCATAAACAGGCTTTCATGTATGTACGTTATGAATAGCCGTATACTTACAAGCTGATGAAGTTCGTATATAGGTGTACTTTCTTGATCGATTGAAATGTTCCATGCCGTACATGCACATGTACAATTGCCATGGTCTGTTTTCGAAAAATCAGTGCTCTCCCAGTTAACAGTTTTCGAGCTATATTGTACCAGCTCATGGTTTTGAGTCATGTATTTGTGGAACAATCATTGTGTTTAGAGAATAAAATAAATAAGGTATTTTACTTAAGAGTCACGAACCGTGAACTTACTGCGTTGTGTTTTCGTTATACAGTGTAAGGGATATAACTCGTGAAACATTGATGAGCAGTCGTTCTGAATTTTCAAGATCCCCAGCTTAACAGCTTGACTCCATAAATATAGTATAGTGTATTATTACAATATCATACTGTTCCAGTAATGTATGTACTATTTTATTTGATTCATTTGTACTGTATAAAAAGTTTAACAAGACTCGGGTATCTAAGTGGGATGAGTAATTCGGATCTGTAATATTGTTATCTGTAATAACTGCTGTCTGTTCTTTCAGCCAAGACTTACACGCAAGTGAGGCTGTAGCTAATCAGATCTTCACAAACAAATTACTTATTTCTTGGAAACTCACAGTTAATCATAAATTAATTAAATAAATAATTTGATACAGACAGAGGATTATTATTATTATTATTATTATTATTATTATTATTTTTATTTTCTGTTGAATAGGTGAATATGTGCCATATGACGAAACGGGAGCCAGAGCCTATGAGAATGCCTGCAAAAAACTAGGCGTTGTGCCATCCTCACAATACATGCGTGCACTCGCAATGTCAGATACCGTGAAGCTCTGCCATTATGGACTTGGGTCTCGCGGGGCAATGGCGATCTGCATCCCTCTTGTTGTAAGCTCAACTTGCTTTATAGTCTATTGTCGACTGAATAAGATTCAACTTTAAACAAATAGTTATTTGAGGAGCTATCCATCTAAGACTTTAAATAATTACCGTACTTGGCCAAACAGGCCGATATTCCCAAATTTGTGTCATTTTGTTGTATCCATCCTTCGATTATCAATCCACCAAGCAGCAATGTACCAACTTGTTCCCGATTAGCTCTCACGTGATGTGCCATTATGCGTTGGACAAAGTTTGAAAATGGCAACAAATGGATTACATCTTTTCTCACGTTTACTGTTCCACTATGTAGTGAGCATATTGCATATTACTATTGAGAGATGTATCCTGTAAATATAAACTAGGCAACGCAAGTGACCTAAGCGCTAATCGATGTTGGAGCCACAAGGTTGAGCAATCATTAGTTCAGAGACAGTTACTTTTCTTGATGATATGTAAGAGAGCTTAGGTATGCTTCTAAAGCATAGCAAGATCGTCCCTTAGGTGAATTTTTTTTTTTGTTCAAAAAAAAAAAACCTTTCTATTTCAGATTAACATGAAAATTACTACGCTGGATTTGAGTCATAACCATTTGGGCCGGAAAGGGGTGGAATATGTGAGAAAGATGATGATAGAAAATGACACTATTACCACTCTGGTATGTTAACTTTATACATACATGAACTCTATAATGCCCCAATGTCCATCTATCCATGTAGTCAGCTGGAGACAAAACATGAGCTTACATCTTTAAATAATAGTTATAGTCTGTCTTTAACTATATTAGATATTACCGTAGTCTGCTAAGATCACGTCACAGACGTCCAGGAAGTACATTGGGTACAGCCCTCTTTCATAATCGTCATTTACATTACCACCTACATCCATAGCCGATGGAATGGAGTTATATGGAAAATATTCATAACTTAATTAAAACCATTTCAGTGGTTCATTATGCGCTTCATTATGTTGGTCAGTATACACTTCTAATACTGAGGCCATGGACCAGTATTATTCTTTTGTCAACTTTGCTTTGGTGAAGAGTTATAGGCAAATCTGGCGTTTATCGCCACTATCCCGTGTTGGAATTCAAATTTTGTAATTTGAAACAATTTAATACCACTGAGAAGAGTCAAGAGGATTTATCGTGTGCATAAATGTGCGCATCTCCCGTAAAAATTTGTTCCACAGCATGCTTGTTAAATCTTTCTATATATAGCATTATATTTTGATTGTTTACATTTTTTTACAGGACATATCTTTTAATAATCTGGGAAAAGATGGCGCCAGAGAAATCGCTTATATGTTGAAATATAACTCTTCTCTAAGGCACTTAAACTTGGCAGGTAAGAAGACCACAGAATGCTAAAATTTAACGTAGAAATATATTTATTGATGAAACTTTAAGAAAATGCACACAGAGAAATAAAAAATGACGTACAGAGAATGATTTGTTCAGCTTTCTTGTTAAATCTTGTTATGTTTGAATCCGTTTTCTTGGTGGAAATGAACAATTTTGTCCGCCATAACACAATACATTGCTTTAACAACCTTTTCAAAAAGCCTTGTTTTTATTTGCAGGGAATGATTTTACAGACGACGAAGCACCTTTGCTGTTGCATGCAATTGAGGTAAGTTTTAGAAGTATTAGTGTCACCAGTAATAAGCAACGCTCTAGATAGTGTACGATGGTATGGAAATCTACGTTCCACAGTATACATTTTATAATGAACTAAACTCTTTTGAGTCTCCTTCGTACCTACTACTGTGTATTGATTCACTTGTTAATTTTGTTACGTTTAAAGCCCTTTCGCCACTTAATCTTTTTGAACCGTTACGAAATGACGTCGTAATTTCCTAACCGGACGCAACCTTCCTGATGATCTTTAAATATTAGCAAAAGATTCGTAAATATTTGCGAAGTTGTCGATTGCAAAGGTAACGTAATCATTCCGGATGCATCCCTATGTCGCAACGGTTCTCAAAATCAGCCCATTAACGCAGAATAGATACGAAATACTTTGCGAATGATAATAAATTTACTTTAGATAGAGCCGTAACGTATTCCTAATTATTCATAAGTCCGTCATAAACGGTGTGCGAAGATCATTATCATTCTGTTGAAGTTATTCCTTAATTCAAAGAATGTCGTAAACACAACGTCATTGATCGTAACGGATTTGCAACTTGTCCATGACTGCCGTAAGCATATCGTCAAATTCACGCCAGTTTACATTTTAATACACTATGTAATACTAATCTTATATCATAACGATTCGACGTGACATTCGGCTACGTGAGGACGGGGCTTTAAGCATGTAATATATGGTAAGCCTTCTTTTACAAAGATGGGCAGCAATCATACCACTCGAAGCCTCGACTGGCGTTCGAAGGTATAAGCAAATGCAAAAATGATCAGAACTGGACAGCTTTTTAATTCATTTGTTCTCTATAAGTCCGCAGTGTTTTTTTTTGTCTGCAAATTGTTAAGAATTACTGTAAATTTCTTAAAATTTACTGCGTAAAATTCCATGTAGATGGCTTTTTTGTTATATGCATGACATCAATGTCTTTGTTACAGGAAAATGTTCAACTTCGATCAGTTAATCTAAGCTATAATAACTTCTTCGAAATGTCGGGAGAGAGTTTTAAGAGTCTGTTAAGTAAGTATACTGTTTTGGGAAGCTGAAAGCTTTATTCACAGGTGCCTTTTTAATATTTTGAGTAAGTTACTGAATTAATAAATGTCAGCACAATTAGTGTCTTAACTTGATCGTTTAAAACTCATATGAACAATAAATTTTCAAAGGCATCTCGATAGAACTTTTAACATTCCATTTCCTTTAAAATGTGCTGTTCAATATTACACTTTAGTACAATTTATCCAGATCAAATTGGGCATGTTACAATTCAAACCAATAACATCCAATAATCTTGCAAGTCGCACACAAGGGGACTTCAGAAATGTCCAGGTATTATTATTATTATTGCATCACGATCCAGCGAAGAAAAAATGTATACACTGACCAAGGGTAGGTAGTCAACTACCCTCACAAGGGTTAGATAAAAATAATATGTTCTATGGTAGTTTAGGTTGAATAGTTATGCTATTTGTCTGTGTTTGGTTATATTATTCAATATTTCTGCAACACAAACTTCAAATCACAGTATAATCAAACCTAGTCTGTAACAAACCATTTTATTTGCATGTTGGCTGACCGTGTCAGGTGTTTCAAAACGATCGCCAACGAGTGTGTTCCGAGTGATTATACCTCATAGAGTGGTTATTGGTTTTAACTGGTCAATAAATGGTCACGCGATATTCAGGGAAACGGACTCAAGCAAATTAGCGCCGTACTCAAAGAGTACTATCCCCTCGTTCACTAGGCACTGGCCAGCGACATCGAGGGAATAGTCAACAATCTCTTGTTTGCATTCTGCTATGGTTAACGCCCCTTTTCTGTTCCCTGTCGTCTGCTTGTATGTGACGTAAACATTCGGAAGATGGCTTGCTCGCAGTTTAGTAAAGTGAAAGCTCGGCGATATAAAGTACCATTTTTCTTCAAATAATGCACATATACCGTGGAATGATCAGGAATATGGCATCTGTCAACAAGTGATCACATTATAGCTCATGCCATACCCTGCTTGTATAGTGTTTAAACTCACGATGTAGACCTACCACACCTTCTCGTTTTCAACATAATAAATCACTATACTGAATGATATCCGCTAAAGACCACTGTTAAATATATGTTATTACACCAAAACGAAATGAAAAGGCTGGCGGCCGCGATTATTCTCTGGTGGGTATCCCGGGTGAAGTGTTAATAATAAATTATTAATTATATCCATCGAAGAGTTTACTAATATTCATCACTTCGAAAGTTACATGCTGGTGAATGGTAGTCATGAATACTGTAAGTCAGCTGGACTAGAGCTTTATAGCTACGCCTTCTTTCCACGTGTCTGTTTTGAATTACGATATGCAACAGCTTTTACAAGTATCTCTTTACCAGTGAGCAGGGTTTGCATATCCGGTCAGTTTAAGTAGTCTTCAAAGCAAAACGTGTTTGTGTTGATTAAAATACTTTATGTTAAGGCGAGATCGCACTACACCGAACCAGACCAAATATACAGAAGAAGTCTTTTCTTTTAAATTCGTAAGTTCTTTGGAGCATCGTGAACTCAAAAATCTATGATATAAGCTAGATCGAAGAAGATATGTTTTCAGTGCATGCTCCAGTCAATTCTGGAAATCGCAACATTTGATGTTCAGCTTTTCAAAAGGATTCAGCATACAGACATTAATATGATACCACATACCGTGAACGTACAATTAAGAAGTGCATATGGAGTTGACTGTTCAACATTTTAATGTGAAACACAAATATGTGACACTACTATCCGTCCTCTACAGTTCTGTCGTGTTGTGGAATCACCACAAACTACAGCTTCAACTGTAGTATGTACTCTGCATTAATGTTTGGAGTTGTACTATTCGCTGAATACCTTGCATACATCATTTTTTTATGGTTAGAGGCATAGGTATAAACCCATACTGGATGGTACATTGTGTGTGACATTGTATCTCCCGCGATGACAAACAAAGTACATTGCTTATATGCACAGACAGGGGGTATTGTGAAGAATGCTTTTAATTCATTCATACTGAGACGAACAGCATGGTGCATGACATTACCTACATCTTATCTGGAATCTTTTCATATCTTAATGTAAAATATGCACGTGATGGCCCGATAAGTACAAAATGTTATATATTTGTGTTGAAGGTTCCCGATTTTAACTATTGCAGCCAAAAAATAAGCGTTAAATTTGGCACACAAGACATGTGAAATCACTCCGTTGTGCTAGAATGTTTTCAGCTAACATCACCTCCTGAACACACACCTATTAACCCCTGCTTCTCGCAAGGCGCCGATACTTTTGTACTCACAATAGTTATTGCTAAGTGTAACAAACTGTGATGGGACATTTCATACGGGTATTAAATAGACATAAACTATACATATTTATCATCAAATATGGAAGTTCTGTAACAGGTTAACTCACTTTGCGGTTTATTGGAAAGCTTTCCTTGGAATTCCTGGACAGCGTGTTTGGTATTTTTCCAGCCGAGAATCACATGTTGGAAGAGCTCAACCTGAGCTGGAACAAGATCCGACTGAAAGGAGCATTACAAATTGCGGATGGTGTAAAGGTATTACACAACAGAACGATTTGTAATGGGGACTATAATATTTAAATGGTTGATTGATAATTTCGATCTTTTTTTTCAACTACAAATCTACTGCGTGAAATGAAATGCTGTAATGATAAGATAAATTGTAGTTCCGCTCATCACAAATGAAGACTTTTCGATACCTTGATGCCGACCATCATCTGAACTTCATCCTTTTATTAGAATTTCTTTTAATTAAAAGCCGTGTACCTCTTCCGTCGAGTTGTTATAATATCAGTGATGTTCGCCTGGAAACATAATACATTTATAACATAAATGAGAGCAAAACTTCATCAGAATTCGTGATCACGACCTTCAACACCAATCAGTCAATCATTGAATCAATCATAAGAATTCGCATGGAATTTTATTTTTAAGGAAAGCAGAGGACTCGTAAAACTTGACTTGTCCTGGAATGGATTTGAAGACGAAGGAGCGATGGCGATGGCCGCTGCTTTGGCAGAAAATAAGTCTTTAGAAGAACTCAACGTTGCATGCAACAGGATAACACCCGAAGGATTCATGAAATTATGCAGAGCTTTCCAGAACAACGATACACTAACATGCATTAGGGTACGATTATAGTTTTATTTATGGTACTGGTTTGGCTAGCGGTGTTATTAATGTTTATCAAAAGTTAAAAAAAAGGAAGAAGTAAACGTTTACTTTAGATCCTTTAAAATGTCTCGCTTTACACTTTAACTATGATGGAAAGCTAATATAAAGTTCCACAACAGTTAGGCCGTGTTATTCTATTAACTCCATCGATCATTTGATTTATAACCTATACGGTAAAAATTTTTGTGACTAAGTGATACACTAATCAAGCTACCGATATATATCTTTTTTCTTAGGTGGGTCGAAATTTTATCGCAGAGGAGGCAGTTGTTTTAGCGATTAGTTTTCTTACGGATGTCAAAGACTTGGCCCTCCAAACTTTGGATTTAACGGTAATATATTTTCTTGTTTCAAACACTTGTAAATTGACCATGGCTTATTATAGCTGGTCGGAAAACGCTGTTGTGAGATACTTAAATGAAAAGTCAGCTACAAAGGTTTTAGTCTATATGTTTTATAAGTAAATGGCATTTTGCTTGCTGTTGCTGTTTGAAAATCGGTTCTTCATAGGACAGTTAATAAAGTGACAATATATACATACTTGAATGGCATGCAAACGAGCATGTGACGGTTGATTTCTTATTTATCGTCAGCCATGTGGTCTCCATGTTCACTTTTCGGGGTGCTATAGCTCAAGTAGCATGTTTCTGTTTGAGTAGTTGAACAATATAAATCTTGTAAAATGCCCGAACATTTTCGATTTTTTCCTTTTAAATTAACATTTAGGTCAAATTTCATATATTCTTTTCGTTACGGACTCTGGAAGTTGTTGGCTGCGTGAAACTGGTTTAGAGCCACTAACCATAAAATTTGCATTCTTGGTAAATTTTTAAGCTGCTTATGCTCAGTGTTATATGAAAAATTGGCCATACAGGCGGAATCTTTATAGTTAATCGAAATATTTTAATCAAGCAATCTGTCTACCGTACAAAATACTGAAATGCTACTTTTTCCAAACATCTGTAACAGGGTCTAGTACTCGGCTGCGCCTTTAAGGAACAACTCCAAATCCTGAAAGAAGTTCACGAAAACTTCACTTGCGTCTACGGCTACGAGACCTATGGCCATCAGAGAAATTCCAACGATTTTATAGCTGACATAATCAACAGGATAACAACGTATCTGGATCTGACTAATCGCTCCATAGCTGACCTTTTCACCGAAGTCGATACTGATGGTAGTATGACAGTGAGTCTGGAAGAATTTAGGAGTGGTTTAAAGGCAAGTATAGAGTTGTGTGATCCATGAATGTAACACTGTCTTATGGGCATGCACCTGAAACCGAGAACCTGAAATTTGCATATTACAGACAACAAACTCAAAGTCTAACAAAGAACAATATCCATATATTGGCAGAGGAGTTGGACTAGGGTGTGGGGTGGAGGGAACCGGATGCAGGACGAATGCACATGCTTATTACGATAACTGCCAAGGGTTTGTAAAAAGTTTTAATTGTTTTACTCTGAAGAATATAACCATGGAATAGATATGTGCGAAAAAAATGCATCCCTGATTGTATCCCTGTATCACCCTAAAACAAGTGCATCATAATGTGGATACATTCGAGAAATTTGGGCATTCGATCTAAATGTATGCTAGAGAGTTCCAAGATTTCAATTAACATTCTGGCACCACTCAACTGTTAGAAAGCTTTCAACGAATTGTCAACGTTTATCAGTTTTCTGATTATCTCTTCAAAGCCGCTGTATCATTTCGCTTACGTTTATTTTCAGAATGCTCTAATTCCCATCACACCATATCAACTTGATGAATTAATCAAATATTTGGATAAAGATAATGATGGGGAGGTAGATTTCGGGTGAGTTCAATACTTATATTGCCATTTAGCATATACAGAGTGCACTTTACTTTGATCGGCTTTAACATTAAAATTTTAATGGAATTTTCAATCCATCCAATCCAGATTCGAATTGATCTTTTACATTTAGGTGTATAATTTTTTTATTAAATTTGAATTTAGAATACAGTTTCACGAAGCGGCGTACGGCATTTTGTTAACGGTATATCGCTGTATCATACTTTGCTCTAAAAGTATTTTTTTATCATTTTCATTTTACAGAGAGTTAGTATTCATGAAATGAACACAGCTTGACCACGAGGGTGGAGGGTTTATCAGTTACGCACGAAATGGCCTTGCTACGCCGCAGACATTCACACCGCCGCAAATCTCTCTTCAACCGCCCTTCTCGTGATACCTAACTGACCACCTGACAGCAGACGAAGCGATAGTTGGACTCGATAAAACATCTCTATTAGTCCTGCGAATTACATGCTCAGTACAGCCAGAGCTTTAACCGCTGGGACCAGAGGAAGGGTTCCCACGTAATTAACGGGCATATTCCATCAATTCGGAAGTGTTAACTGAACTTTAACAGTAGAACAAAGGAATGAATACTACAAAAAATATATTGCTTAAGCCATAATGGCGTTAAGCCATAAACATTCATTCTAAATTCAAAGTATATTTAATAACATGTCCTTTACCGCACAGTGTTCAGTAGATGTACTTTTTCTATACAGACATGTTTATGTTTATGTTTATCTTGATTTTTGAAACTAATTTGTGTAATTACTTTGTTGATATGGCAATCATGTACACATGCATGTATCCAATGCATTTTGTGTGAGGATATATGCGCTCTGTATCTTTTCTCTACTAGGTATGGAAGCGGGCCGCGGGGCGAAGAGACGAGAACGGTCACCGTTCGCGATCACGTGATGTAGCTTTGTATGTTACAGATCAATAGTAGTTATCTGGAGGGCAGCAGGCCGACAGAAATTGACATGTATTGGTCGGGTCATTCTTAAACCTTGCATTAAACCTATGGAATAAACAAACTTGTAAAGGCTGCCAATACAAATTATACATGAACAGAGTTCTTAATATCGTCTGAGTAGAAAATGTTTAGAAACTACATGTATGTATAAATGTTTTATTACATCACCTATAGAATATGCAGATATAGCTTGGGACACTACCACTGAAGGTCAGATAAACACGTAGAAAATATCCAAATGGACGCTCTGCGCGTTGTCATCGGTTTAGATAAACGCGTTGTTTCTAACCTACTGTACGAAGAATCAGGTTTCGTACAAATGCGTATACGATGCTACATACATCGCCTGGTGTTCATTTAAAGTCACATCAATGATGCATCAAGCAGTGTATATGAAAATAAACTACCACCACCAACTTATCAGGGTAACCCGCACCAAATATGAACAACAAACCACAACAGGTTTCTAAGAAAAACAACCAACTTTAGTAAATCTTTCTTTTACAAATCTTTTCGGTTTGGTAACCGAAGCTCAAATATAATCTTCTGAAGAGTAAGAAATTGATATAGTTAGCTCAATAGCAATTTATTTAATATGATTCTATCATTTACTCTCCCAAATGGATGAATTTGTTTAGAAGACTGCATTTAGTCCATGTCCTTTTTCTCCGAATTTTTCATTTTCTTTCAGATTTTATCTTCATTATATATCACTACAGTTCTCGATGAGTAATTAGTGTGCCAGCTTGGCACAATGGCATATGCAGAATGATTCAAAATGATAGGACTGACTCGTGAACACGAGCCTATCCGATAAGCTGCAAATCTCTCTAAAGTGTGATTTCGACTCACATGAAGAGCATGACTGATACGCCCTCAGACCGATGCGTTGGCTGTGAGTTCAATTCCCGCCCATGTTGGTGCCCTCTCCAGTCGTACGTGGGAAGATCTGCAATCAATCTGCGGATGGCCATGGGTTTCCTCCGGTCTCTAAATAAATAAATGAAATAAATATAAATATAAAAGCGCATATTTTCTAATTCCATAGGGCTGCACTAGTTTGAAGCAAGATCATATCGCGTAGACCTGAGAAGTGGGCCTCGGCAATGCACATCCTTAGGACAAAGAAATGAACACAATGAAGTGATCATATTTAATTTCATATTAGAAAATGGTGAGAGAAAAACCTTATCATTTGTTTGTAAACATTATGGTTCTGGGTTTGTCTCATTGTTAGCTTACATTGTAGGTGCAGCTGGAAAGATGTCACATAGAACTTGATGGTTAGATATTATGTAGATAAAGGAGGATACACTCCTTTACGCCTTTCCACTATATCAAGAGTGGAATCAGTGTTGCAAAAGGGGCAGCTATTAGATCAAAGTACACGAAATTCAGTAAACCCTGTACTAATGTACCTCGTCCGTACGAACGGCGGCAGACAAAAAACATGACGTGATCAATATATTTACTTCGGAACTGGCGTGCTGCTGACGTCAGATGAAAAAATACTGACCACGAACCGCATCTTAACAATGCCCTCGTGTACATAAACAGATATATTATAGCTGTAGTTCAGTGGCCATCCTAAGTTGTTTCATAGATTTATTTATATATTTATTTACTTATTTATTTTATTGGTGTTTTACGCCGTACTCAAGAATATTTCTTGGTGAGAGAAAACGGGCAGGGCTGCTGCCATATCTGCCCACGTATATGCAATGGGAGAGGAAGTTCTCGCGCGAAAGGTACATGCACTCTAAGAACTTCTTCGTCGTCATATAACTAAAAAATGGTTAAGTACGACGTTAAACCCCACGCACTCCCTCTGTGTGATATGATCTATAATCTACGCGTTGCCGTACGGTTATTTCAGTAACGCATTATCCCCTTTGATGAAAGGTCGCATTCACACTGTATCACCTTCCGATAGGCTGGGTAGATCACGCTACCTCTGTTGTAGTGATGTGCCTGTTTGTTCTGTTGTTTTTTCCAGCAGGACTTTGTCTAAAGAAGATTCTAAGCCGGCTCATGCTTTTAGTAGATTTCTTGACATAGGAAGAAGAGGTATAGTACATCTGTTCATGAGACGCTGAGACACCCGGTAGAGGACCTATTTGTTCACTGTCAAATATGTCTTCATAGTCTTTAATGAGAGACAGGTAGTTGAGTTCATGGCAGGGACAGATGAGACAGCGGCAACACTGGTGAACTTGTCATAATTCACAGTAATGAGTTCCATGTGTTCAGATGCACAATTGCCTAGTAATGGCGTGGGGGGTTATCTAACAATTTCAAATTCAACATAGTATTTTCTTGTTGCTTTTGCTGTTTTTGATAATGATTCTGCGTTTACCAGGTGGTACAATCGTGGTGATATTCCACATCTGCAGGTGTTTGTCATAAGGAGACATATATGAGAGGGAGGGCAGGTATTTAGAAGGCAGTACATTTATGGCCCCACAATCTGTTTGAAATTTTACGGGCTTTTCGTTAACATTTAAGCATAGATGGCTTTCTTAGAGTGTCCATTACAGTTCACTGCTGATTGGTTAGTTTTATGGATCTCTGCTGTGTTAGGTAATTCCTTATCGGCTTCCATAGATTTTGATTTCGACTCAACAGCTAGGACAAAGGCAGAGTCAGTGTCCTCAGAGTCGGACTGGATAACGTGAACTCTTTGAGTCTTGACTTTAGGGCGTTTAATTCAACACATTTACTACATTGTTCCCCCAAGGCGGGACACTTGGTTTTCTGCATTACACAGTTTTCCCCACAAAACTTGCATTCTGCAGTTCGGGGAGATTTGTGCTTTTATCATACCTGAATGGGTGATTCGTTTTAGATTTTTGAGTTGGGTGGAGTTTATTAATTCCATCAGGTTGTTCCACAGCTTTCAGCTGAGCTGAGGGTGCTGTAGATATCTACACATTGAGCAGAGTGAGTGTAGCATCTTGTAACAGGTGATTATAATAGCTTGGTCACGTATTCCAACGACGATTTGATTACGGATGAGAGAGTCGTGTAAACATTCACAGAAAGTACGCGTTTTGGCCAGAGTGCGTAGAGACGTCAGGTAATTGTCAGTTCTTTTCTGCAGGGTCCTGATCACGTTTGTTAAATAAGTAACGTTTGTAGGCCTCATTCACGTGGCCTACAATATGTTGATTGAGCTTAGCTATGATAGTGTCCATAATCTGACAGTAGCTGTTGGGACTAATAGGCTTCCAAGCTGAAAGCCTTTTGTTCTTACACGGATGATTAAAACATGTTCTCTGCAAACAGTTTTTTTTCCTGATTTCCCTAAAAAACAGGTCGCCAAGACTGGAGCAAACTGCTGGTGAACATTCACGCACAAAAGCACTGCTATAATGTAACCGTAAACAAATGATTTTCCGTGGTGAAACACTTTTCCTCCACATTGTTAAGTGATCTAAACCTTTAACAATCTTCTTTTCCAGAACCGCTGCACGGATCGAGCTCAAATTCGGTGTGCTGTTACAACATTAACAAGGCAACAAAGTTTAAAAAGGAATTATAAACGAAAATTGTAGAAACTTGTCATGCAGTCAGGTGACGTCACGTCACAATCTGTTTGTGAATTTCAAAGCTACAGGTATGGATCGGAGTTAGATATTCTTTGGCTGAAGTCGACTCTGGTTCCATTTATTATGTTATGTACAGTCTTCCTGATGTGCTTTTCTCATTTTCTAAAATTTTACACCCAAAGTCAGCTAAGGAAACTACAAATATATCAAGAAAAACAGTACTTCAGGTGAAACATACAAGTCAATATATTTCATTCATAGGTCTGACGTCTGAACCATCTATTCTAGACAGATATAATTACGCTTTCACCTAGTTTGATTGCATTTGAGTGCCGCAAAGACAAATACTGCCGTAATGACGTCTTTGATGTGGCCTATATGGCTGAAGTGCTTAGCACGCCTCCCGCAATAATGCTGGCCACCGTCGAATATTTCGTGGAGAAATTCGATATGCTTGTTTTCATCTTTGTAGCCTTTTTAACGCTGAATTAAATAGCAAAGCTCTGACAGCTCGTAAAAGTTGGACTTGTATGACGTAATTCGACGGAAACTACCGAGAGTTGACCTAAAAATACATAATTCAGCCTCATTATCCGGTGATATCAATTATCATGTTACTCAGATTAATGTACCTTTTTTAAATATTTTTACACCCAGTTTCACAATATATGCTGGAGTAGCTAATTGTGAATAAATAGTAAATCTGGGTATTAATTCTTTAACTTTCGGAAGAGCACGTGATTCGAAAATGGCGGTTTGCAAAGTTCCGATACTGTCCGAACGGATGCTGTTCAGAGCGTTTAATGTGGAAGGTAAGCTGGAAACATTGCCAACCGATCCTAGAGCTATCAACAGAGCTGAAAATATCTGCACTGGCGAACAAGTGTCTTTTTGTCATCAAATCTCACAATGTGAACGTTCTATTCTTTACCTTACCATCTTGGAAACCCTGTATGTCGACAAGGAAGCATTTTTTGTGATGTTTTAATAAAACTTGACACAAAAGCCTACTAGATCAGTTGAGGCCGAGTTAACATTGAATGAAGGATGCTTGACATTTGTTGTTTTAAGGGAAAATAAACCTACATCACCCAAGGACGTAGTTTTAGTTCTAATGACACTGGGAATTGGACCCATTTGATATAGAAGATGTCAATAAAAATGATCTTTTAGAATACTTGAATTTATCCTCCAAATAGAGATTGATTAGAAATTATGTATAAATGCTGTATAAGAATATCTGTCAACTATGCAGACCTATACCGTGGAACAATATTACTGAAAGACAAATAAATACCATAAAAATTATCCAAAAGACTTAACTATGCGGGTTAATTGCCACTGGTCTAACAAAAAGTATTACCTCTAATATCTGCTTTACATTGTCAAGTTTTTGGAATGCGTAAAAGACGACATATACATCATCTGCTAGTCTACCAATGTCATCACCAGCATATCAGCACAACACGTGTGTATGACGTCAGTGTAAAACAGACAGCTTTGGTAAATCTTCCTCTCCACAAACTCTCAGGGACTGGAATATCCTTCCATTCACATTTAAACAATCAAGAATTATAGGTTTTATCCCGCCCCCACTAACAGCCGTCCATGATATTATATTTGTTGGTAATCAATGATCAAATATCATGCAATGTAGATTAAGGACTGGATATAGTTATTTTAATGATGATGTATATAGTATCATTACCGACTCTCCTATATTTATTATCTGTTTATTTAGTACTTGAGACAGTCTGTCAGCATCCTGCGAGATCTTGGTCATGGTTTCTAGTTTCCATCTGGTTTGTCAGCTAAGACAACAGAGTGTGATAAGCAAATGGTCGTGCATACATGCATATTCGATGAAACCAAACCCTTGTCATTTAATTAGCGCTTGACTATAACTGTTCATGTAAATAGCAGCAACTTAAATTCAAGTTGAATGCCCCAGCACGATGGTTTAAGCCAAGAATTAGGCTAAACAAGATTATTTTTAGCAGTAAACGCCCTTGTTAACCCTAAGAACTGTAATACGCAGATCTTTTAATATATGAATACACTCCCCAATTATGGGTGTGTTGCATTTATATACTCATCATGACTCATCGTGCATGATGACTCTGGTTTTCTGAAAACCCAGGTCGCGTTAACATTTTCTTTGCATGGGCTATCAAGCGGAATACGGTTAAGAAATAATATTTTTTCTTTTAGAACAATATTGCTCAGTATTTGTAAGGTGTATAATCTTTCTGGGGAGTACATTGTTAATACTAGGGTGTAAAATGGTGTAAAAGGAACCTCCATCATTCCGAACAGTTTGGCTTGTGTACAAGTGTATTGTTGTTAATCACAAAGTCAGGGGAAACAGTCATCCAAAATGTGACGTCTTCGTTTGTCAAAGATTGTTATAGTGAATTCAGATCTTCGAAGAAATAATTTTACATCCATTAACATAAATAAATACCCACATATATGACGTGTGTGTATATGGTACATACATAAGAGATCAAGTCAGTTACTGATTTAAAAAAACAAATGATTGGGTGTAAACTGACTACGGGACATGGCGGTTTTCGTAGTTAACTGTGTATTTTTTATTTTTTCCACTTCTGCAGTTTTTCTTTTTTTATGCAGATCCAAAGAAAAAGAAAAAGAGATCGGGCCGAGAGAATAAGCGAATCGGGTTACTTTTTGCTGCGCGCTTTTGTTGAAACACTCATGTATGTGACAATAGCAATGGCTGATTATCTCGGGGCTTGAGATAACTAATTCGGGCCCCAGTATAACCAGCCAATCATTTGACCGCAGGTTTCGTGGTTTAGGCCAAACCACGAACCAAGGTGTAGTCCCTTTGGATGGTTATCTCGGTGCCCTAGGTATTTTTCTGATGGGAGTTTTTGTTTTGTTTTTTTTTTCGCCTGCATAAAAAAAGAAAAATTCCCACTCAGTCTTCTTTCCATACACAATAAAGAATAACACTCGAGATGGATACAATTTATACATTGGTCTGCCGTGGACTTATAGTGGGGGCCTGTATGGTGGACTAAATGGTCTCATGCACTGACCAGGATAGTAGAAAATGTTTCAACATTCATATGTGACCATGGGAACAAAAAGCTGCACATGAAAATTCTCCACAGTCTGTTCACTCCGTACATGACTTCACACACTTCTGTGATAATAGAGACGGCGTCCGGGTTGAGAACATCAATAAACCCATTTTAAAACTCAATCATTTATTATCGGATATGCAAGCTGTGTAAATTTAAGGAAAGTTCTCAACAGTCCAACTCTGAGACTGAGATACATATTTTATTATCTCATAAACTACCATGGTACAGGATCTACTGGGACAGGTTTCATGAAGGTCACTTAGCTAATCTTAGATGAATCTGTGCCCTTCTGGATAAGCCTGTCATAAATAATTTACAAAAACTTAAGACCTGCAATCATAATTCGTTTTAATAATGAATGTGATGAATAAAACAATCTTATAGAACAAAATTCAAAGTCACCGATCTTACTAAAATCTGACCACTTCACCTGTGCATTTATGTGCTCTTTAACATTACATACAAGAAATGTTTTCATTTATTTGCTTTCTTTTACTTCAAACCTGATTCACATAGATGACATATGCAGGTTAGAACGCTAGCGCAGCGTAATGACCCAGGAGCCTCTCACCAATGTGGTCGCTGTGAGTTCAAGTCCGGCTCATGCTGGCTTCCTCTCCGGCCGTACGTGGGAAGGTCTGCCAGCAACCTGCGGATGGTCGTGGGTTTCCCCCGGTTTCCACCCACCATAATACTGGCCGCCGTCGTGTAAGTGAAATATTCTTGAGTACGACGTAAAACACCAATCAAACAAATAAATAAATAAATCGTGACGCTTATTGGTATTACATCTGCAATTACACTGGTTGACGCATTGACCAAGCCAATGCTTATTTTTTAGACACATTTACCATCATCATGTATGTGAGGCATAGCAGTTTCGTTCACAGATGAACCAACAACTTCTACATCTCGAAGCAATCCCACAAACAATCATCCCCGACTGCATGGGGCGCCGCGGGAAGCAACGTAATCATTTACGTGAACTCTTTGCGTGTGCGTGTGCGTGTGTGCGTGCGTGCGTGTGTGCGTGCATGTGTGCGTGTGTGTGAGGTGACGAAGCCTAAACACTAAACTTCGGTCATGCCTGCCTTTACCGTTGCCAAACAGGCATATGTCCTTGAATGATGGAAGAAGTCTCACCCCCACTGCTTCAGACCGCCTCTAATCTTTGTCGGTGACCAGTTGAAAAGCGGCCCAAGAACAAACACGATGAGAGTTCGCACACGGTCGAAAATCTTGTGAAGCTGTAAAGTAGGTAGACTCTGCGTGTCGTTCGCCGGATTTTCTTCTGCCGGATTACAGTACAACCTGTCAGTAGTTTTGTTGAAAACTAACCACACGGCTATTACACGCGTGTGGTTGATACCACACGCGTGTGGTTGATACCACACGCGTGTGGAACGCGCACCTTTAGGTCTGTTGTGTGGTTAATATGCTGTGTTTCAGAGCAAACCACACGCGTGTGATACTCGTGTGGAATGCGTTCCAACTGCGGAAGTAATGCGTGTGGTATGGTAGTCACTTTTTGATTTACTGTACGCGGCTTTGACGTATCTAGGCTTGCCGTTCATTGGTCTGAAATGAATGACCTCTGTGGCGGGAATGCCAGCATAAAATATGCAGTTTTGGCACATTTTCTTAAATTTCTGGGGTGGAATAGACTTTAAGACCTTCGTCTTGGTGTTTGTTGTGTAACTCGATACCACAGAACCTTGCTTCGTACCTCGTCAAATCCCTCGAATGCTGTGCAACAAAGAACCATGGAGATGTTAAACCCTTAAACCTAACGAAAAAAATATTTTTGCTAAATGTTTACATTGGTGTTACCACGTGTCGCTCACAACAGGAATATCGTCTCTATAGGCTGCAGAGAAGTTCAGCACTTCTACAATCTTATTGGCTAACCTCTGAAACATCGCCGCGCTCTTTTTCATGCCAAACGGTGTGACACGAAACTCAAAACCCGAAGTAGCAGCTATGGCAGATATCTCCTTAGCCCTATCTGTCAATGGTACCTGCCAGTAACCTTCGAGATCAGTCTTAGTAATAAACTTGGCAATTCCTACCGTATCAATACAATCCTCAGTAGGGGGAAAAGGATATGAATCCGTCCTGGTTACAGCACTATAGAACCATCGGGATTAGGGATAACTACAATTGGTGAACACCAGTTACTCTGGCTAGGCTCTATAATCCCGTTGTCTAACATGTACTGATTTCCTGGATAACAAGCTTTAACTTTGCAGGAATAATTCTGTAGGGGTGCTGTTTGATAAGTTCAGCCTCCCCCCCCCCCCCGCAACATTTACATCACCTACTACAGCATTAGTATCACCTGGTACATCCGATCATATCTTAGGATAAATCTCGAGCAACTTACAAATATCCTGTCTCTGAATTTTATACTTGACTTAACACTTCAGGTACTTTACTCAGTACACGTGAGTTATCCAACTTAGGGTCTAACAAATCAACTTAAATGCTATCTGGTTCTTTGGACTCAGTACATGTAGTAACAACTCACCACCCTCCTCTACATAACTTTCCACTGTCTTAGCCACAACTACTGACTGACTTGTGTCATTTAAATTGTACTTCTTGGTCATATTAATGTGACATACTGTTTCAGTTCTCCTATGATCAGGGGTGCTAATAATCTAGTTAACATCATTAACCTTCTTCACCACCTGATATGGTCCACTAAGCTTGGCATTAAGAGATCGGGAAAACACGCGTCTGTTTACTTTCTGACTACCCTCTACACCATCAATATTATGAAAGAAAGTTTCAGCTAAGTTAATACTACTCCTTGAATCCCCAGTACTAGAACTATCTTCCTTCTCCCTAGTTTCTAGAGGGATATATACCTGGAAACTCTTCCTGTAGGTATTCTGTACTGCCGTCCAAACCCGCCACACCTTTATCTCCTGCTAAGTCATTACCCAGCAAAAAGGAAATACCTTCCACAGGCAAAGTATTAACAACCCCTACAGATACTAGACCAGTATCCAAATCAGAAATAAGGGTAACTTCCAGAAATGGAACAGACATAATCTTTCCTTTTTATACCCTGGATCAAGACCTGACTGTTGGCCTTATCAGAATATGCTGGAATTACATCTGCCAACATCAAAGAGCTACTAGCCCCAGTATCCCTAAGTATACGAACAGGGAAGGTAACTCCAGTAACCACACCACCAGACAGGAATGCCCAGAATGTTTCAGGAGTCTGCTTTACCTCCTTAACAGTGTTTATCTACCCCTGACAAACTCCATATAAGCTTCACCTGACTGTTTCCTTAACTGTCTGAACTTCTGTCTATAGGCCTCCTGCACAAGCTCATAACCAGACAAGACCACTGACTTAACTATGTTGTAATCTGAAGACTGATCTACCAACAAGGCAAAATAGAATTCTGCAGCTTTACCCTCAAATGTACTCTGCAATAGCCCTTTAGGCCACTCCAAGCTAACAGCCACTTTTTCAAAGGACAAAAGAAACCTTTCTCACCACTTTTGGCCGGTAAGAGGTAACATATTACCTAAGCCCAAGTGCTTTCTAATAGCATCCACTATTTCACTTTTTCTAAGACTCTGGCTTAAGTCTAATTCAAACACGTCAGATATTTTCCTTAAATCTGCCTTCCTTAGCTCAGACAGCTTAACAACTGACAAATTCTCACTATCAATGAATAAACATTAAATTAATCAGCCATAAAGCACACAATACAGTGTACAAAAAACTATATAAATAGTTGTATAAAATATGAATCTTTGTTTGATCCAAAACAGGAACCAGAACACAGCTAAAGGAGCTGACAGTTAACGTGCTACAGTATAGCACAATCAGGTTTTAGTTCCCGGACGAGTTCTCAGTATCTAAGGTTACCACTGTAGGCGAGCAAAGATGAGAAATAACTGGCTTGTTTAATTCTCAGATCAGCGATAGACCTTGCACAAGATCAAACAAAAAATACGAAGACGCTTAAATAACTTCAATTACATATATTCTAACAAAATATAGAAATAATACAACTGACAATACTATGCAAAACAATACAAATAAATACGAATAATACAATACAAATAAATAATATATATGGAATATTCCGGCTTCCAAAGGCGAATCAGTTCACGTTAATACAGAATTCAGACACCGCTCGCAGACGATAGTTTATTCTCCAACTGTCTGTGAAGGTGTAACTTTCTCAGGGCAGACAGGTTGACAGTAGTGTCCGTGATGTCGAGCTGGCGATGTATGTTTCACTCCTCCGAAATATACACAAAGTCACTTTCAGGGTAAACTAGGATGAAATTTACAAAATCGCACAAAGGGACAATGACCGATGCAAGTTCCAAAATGACGCCTCAAGAAATAGCAAGTGGCGAAACACAGGCTCACAAAGTGCTCTGTACAGAAACTGGAGTACAAATGACGAATGATGAATGTCGAATGGTGTGAAAGCAGATATCTCCAAACCCAGGAAAATCCTTCTCAGTGGATGACAGTAAATATGACTTTTCTCAAGTTGACTTGAGTAAATGACTGCGAGCTTCCGTCGGTCATATATAAAGACTAAAGTAAAGAAAAATCTGGATGGTTTAATCGTAAACATTGTTTACAATTATAAGTATAAGCGTCAAGTCCGACATTCCTATACCATTCGTAGTCCGTAAAGGGCGTTCCAAGTCGATAATCGCAAGATCCATTTCCACAACAACGTTTAACACTAACTCCCGAAGACAAAGATATGTAAGAAATTATACGAATAAGAAATAAGCCGGTAACACACAAGAGAGAAGCGGTCATCAGTTTTCAATGATGCCGGGCAGACAATGAATATTCCAGGCATGAATTCCATATCAAAGTTCAAATTCGTAGTCCGTGAATGAGTTCCTTGTCAAATAACAGCTAAACATAACACCGATACATATTTTCGGAATGTAGGCTACGCCCTATGTACAATGACACTGAACTCATGAACACTGAAGCCTCGAGAGAGCTTGATTCAACAACAGGCTATAAAATACAAAGAGAGGAAAATATAGGTCAGACACAGACGGGTTTTATAAGTGTTGATTTTTGTCTAAGCTTCTGAGGCATATCCGAGTATAGGTGTGTGTCTGCGGTGTAACTTGACGTACAGTACACCTCAGATAACATAGATGACTATGGCACCTAATCTATATTTCACACCAAGGTTACATGCGGCACACACTCCATATACACCTCATCTATACCCCACATATACAACTCATGTCTGTAACGGTGCAAATTTCACTGGCTTCTATTCTTTTATACCCATTACTGGTGCACTTATTCGCAGCAAAAGTAGTGTATGTTAATGACTTTGATAATGTCACAAATTCTATTGTTCCAACTAAATGCGCAGTTGAATGACAAGTGGAGAAAGTTGTTCACACCTTATTGCGGCACGTCACCAACAAAGTTATTCAAACCTTGAAAACAAGTGAAAATAAACATATCAGCCATGTATCACGCATATAATATGTAACGATATCCTGATGTCAATAACCATATTTTAAGTGTATGTACTTACTTCAAAACAATTGTGAAAGATGTCCATCTTTAAGTTATGGTTGGCTTTCACTTACATCAACCGTTATTTCTGGAAAAATAATATTTTGTCATTCACATTGAAAGTTGTAGAGGTTAGTACAATCATTAAGTAAACTTTTCATCTAGTTTTGAAGATATACATTTAATATCGAGTACACACAGCATTCAAACTTTTCATTAACTTCAAGTCCACATTTTTTTCTAAAATTTTTGATACTTGTTCAGTTTGCACTACATAACACGTCTTATGGCAGCAAAATAGTAATAAAACAACCTCTAATAGTGAAACAACTATCCAATGTAATACCTGTACAAAGGACTCTACAAAAGAAACGGGGGGCCTCCGTGGCTCAGTCGGTTAGCGCGCTAGCGCAGCGTAATGACCCAGGAGCCTCTCACCAATGCGGTGAGAGTTCAAGTCCAGCTCATGCTGGCTTCCTCTCCGGCCGCAAGTGGGAAGGTCTGCCAGCAACCTGCGGATGGTCGTGGGTTTCTCCCAGGCTGTGCCCGGTTTCCACCCACCATAATGCTGGCCGCCGTCGTATAAGTGAAATATTCTTGAGTACGGCTTAATACACCAATCAAACAAACAAACAAACAAACAAAAGAAACGTTGTTGATCTAGAACCATTTGCAGGAAGCCCTATTAACGTTAAGAGCACACAGGTACCATAGTGACTTAATGTCTACAGTGCTGGTTGGCAAGGTAGTTACGTGCTCTTTGTGTTAAGGAGGCTTCGTGCAAGTGGACCCTGGATATGTTACCCAAATTTTTTTTTACAGTCTTGACATGCTAAACAAGAAAATTTAAGGCATTGCTGAAAAAGATTCATGTATACGAACGACCCCCCCCCCCCCCCCATAGACAGAACATTCTTTGCGTCTTTTCAACATCACTGAAAACTGATCACTACTTATCTTGCATGATTCCGTCCTAATTTCGTACTCAGTATACTTTTTCAGTTCTTTGGTTGTTTGTGTTAAACGTCATTTTGGGCATTGCGATTTTTGACCTCAAAACACACTTAAGGAACTACAAATATGTGTATCTGATGAAAATATGTTTTCACAAAATACAATTTATGACGTCCATGATTGCCAAATTTTGGCAAACTTATACAATTATTCCCAGTCAGTTTATTTATAAATATGAGTTTCATTATAGAGCGTCCAAAAATAAACACCAGCCCATCGATCAATATAAACATAACAATTACCCACTATGGCTTTTTTTTGCCTACAATCATTTACTAATTGCCGAGAAAGAAAATGCTCATATTCAATCGTTGACGCAGAGGCCAGGATTATTTGGGACACACTCAGCTTACCTATCTTAAGTTTAGGAATAGCCCCTGAATGGAAGGCCGCTGTTACAATGTCCCAGTAAGTGACACAGCAGAACCGGGCAAGCGCCCATTGGTTAAGGTAAACTGACGTTATTTTCCGAAAGGACGCTATGGCATGACAACACCTGGCTACACATGATAAACAGATACTACACTTCATGGATATGTGATTCCTTTCGTCTAAAGGCCTTCGACTAAAAGCATTTGTTCAATGTAGCGACCCTCTATGAAGAGACTCACAACTGTAAGGGGGTGCGATATGAGCGTACGGCTAGGAAGGTAAGTGTGCAATGAACGGTTGTATCCTTCATGCTATAAAATACTTGTACTGCCATTTTCCATATGGCTGAGACATGCTCCCCTAAGCTATTTCTAAGTCTACACTGGGTGGGGGGTGGGGGTGCTTTCTGCTGGACTGAAACCTTTTTCTGCAACCTACAAATATATTAATGCGACATGATGATCGTTTCTCAAGATTTAACATTTGTGATATGTTTTAGTTTGCATATATATATATATATATATATATATATGGGTGGTCGTAGGTTTTCCGCGGGCTCTGCCTGGTTTCCTTTCACCATAATGTTGGCTACCGTCGTATAAGTAAAATATGATATATATATATATATATATATATATATATATATATATATATATATATATATATATATATATATATATATATATATATATATATATATATATCAAATCCTTGTGTTCCAGCGCCCTTACCTATTCTGCCATATCCTTACCTTAACCCATACACTTCACAGCGCCGAGAGACCAATGCATGCATTGATTACTCGACAACGCCCAGTCCTTGGCATTCTTTAACTATCCGCCTGTGGTTTGTCACGCTATACGATACACCATTTACCTTTCATACAATCATGCACAGCATATTTACACTTCGTGGTGCAATGATCCACGGAGCAGACCTGTAGAATGAGCGATAGGTAGGGCCTCGGCAATATAGAGTGTCCTCACTATAATTTGAGGTATTTGAATCATTTCTAATACAGGGCGAAGCAGCGATAAAACGATGTAGCGAAGCAAGGTAACGAGGTAGTGAAGCCAGGTAACCAGGTAGTTAAGCGAGGTAACCAAGTAGCGAGGGAGCGATGCGGGGCAGCAAGACAAATAGATTAACATAATCTAGTTGTTTCGCTGCCTCAGTTCGCTCCTTTGCAAAGGGCGAGGTAGCAAGGCAACGAGGTAGTGAGGTAGCGGGCAGGATTTTTTTAATGCGGTATATATAGTGATCGCTTTTCCTTCCATCATTGTCCGTCCTATTAATCTTGACAGCGTCATATTTCAATACTGGTTGGTTGTAGGAATGTAAAAATTGAGTTATTCTTTATTTACATAAAGGTGCTAGTATGGCAAGGTAGGGAATCGGTCCCATGAGTTGCAACAAACTGTGCACCTCAAGAAGCAAAACTGACTATAGCTGTGAGTGACAACTGCAGACGCACTCGTAAGGCTTATTCTTTTTTCAGAGTTTTACTCTTCTGTTCCTGTTATTTGGCAAACATTAGACTTATAAGCCTCCAAAATTCTCTGAAGAGATTATACGTCATAACTCATATACTCTCAACCAGGATTATCGTTATAGTTGCGACACATTACGTAATACATGTACCATCTTAATTATTCATTATAATTCATGACAGCACTCATCTTTATTCACACAAAAGTGTGTTTCCCAACACAAAAAGACACAAAGATTCGAACTCTTCGTTGAGGTGCAATCTGTTCTCCACAGGGGCTTGGTTAGTTCACTGTATTATGACGTACGCCTGTTAGACGATTGTAGATATTCGGATTTTAAACTTACCAAAATATAACAAAATTGCTCCTTTTATAAAGATTATGTTTTACATATGAAGACAAACGTTAACCAAAACGAAACTTCGACAGCACGTAGAAATACACGCGTGAAAGTTTCAGTAAAGATATGTTTCTGGTTAATTTGACCTTCATACTGTAAATCAAACACACAGTGTCTGAAATGAAACGTTTGAACGATAAATTGGCGCTTTTAAACGAGAGTGCAATTTAGTCGGGTTATTACTAAGCAACCATCCCCTTTATGGTTATATAACTTGTTTGGGTGATTCGACCAAGCTGTATTCTTCCGATTTAGAAATCTGCACAATTGTGCTTGGATTTTGATCTCTCTGGGGTCAATTCCCCGCCTTACACTACCAGGTTTTTTATTTATTTATTTATTTATTTATTTGCCCAATTGTTGCTTTACGCCCTTCTCAGAAATATTTTACTTATACGACGGTAGCCAACATTATGGTGAAAGGAAACCAGGCAGAGCCCGCGGAAAACCTACGACCACCCACAAGTTGCTGACTGACCTTCCTGTATATGACCGCAGTGGAAGCCGGACAGAGCTGGTCTTGAACTCACGACCGCTTTGGAGAGGGACTCGCCGCACTACACCAACCTCCTCGGCCACTGAAATATGAGTGTTGACTGATGTAATGCTTAATAGGGCACCGGGATGTAAGAGCACATCTCAAGAACATCTCGTTGCCTCGCACTGTGTTAGAATGGTCGAGGTAGCGAAGTAGCAAGTTGTCATCTATCGTCTTCCATACATATTAACCCGATCAACGGAGACTATCATAGGAGTGTGATCGGCGACGATGTATCGAACGGCTATTGATTAAACTCTGTAAAAGTTCGCACAAGATTCCAAAACAATATTCAGCACCATATTCGTTAGAACGCGTCTCGTGCAGCTGCGAATGTGGAGTTGAATGTTGTGTTGGAATCTTGTGCCAACTTTACTTTTTACCTGACATGATAAAGTTGGCACCATATTCCATCACAGCATCCTACTGGGTAATAACTATATATAAAACATGGTGTGTGACATGTAATAAAAGGTCCCATAAACGACATTCACTGCCACAGCAGTGTCGATTTATCCCCATTTCAGGGCGTCTGCGATTTTCAGTGTTTATTTTTCAGCCCTTCGAGGGCATTTTTGTTACAGAGGAAAGCAGCAGACGGTCTAGAATTGCACTAAATGTGAAGATGGGACACAGTACTGTCGATTACTCCCCATCCCAGGGCGTCTGCGACCTGCAATATATGTTTTCCGATCCCGCAAATGTACTCATATTAGCTGTTATCTTTTGATGATACCCGTTTTTCAGAAGGCATTTTTGACATCGTGGCAAGTTGCAGGCGGTCCAGAATAACAACCAATGTAAAGATGCGACAAAGTACTGTCGATTAATCCTTATTCCAGAGCTGCTGCAACTTGTAGTAGATATTTATCGATCCCACCAATGAACCTTAAAGCTGCTTATCTTTCAAACATTGGCCATTTTAAGAAGGTATATTTGATGCGGTGTGTTTGTGAATAAAATGGCGGTGAAGGTCGTTTATTATATGTCACACACATGTTCAATATATAGTTATAAGGATGTTGTGTTGGAATATTGTGCCAGCTTCACCGAGCTTATTAGAGGTCGGCCTGTGATATCAGTGGAGCTCGAAAAGCGAGGCAGATGCGACAGGCCCACAACAAGAGCTTATACAACATCGTGGAACACATATTCTCATGATATTCTATTTATAGCATACTTTTCAGTTATTTTTTTCTAACTGAATGGTCAAAAGGCATTTTTTCGCCAAGACTTGCTGTAACTGGAGAACCTGCTCCCACAAAACTTAGTTCATCTATTAAATTCGGTGGTTGTATCGCTAACTACAATAGACATAATACCTAATTACTTGCACGTCTACATCACCAACAAATTGCCGACTCATATTAACATTATACGTACGTATGCAATCCTATCTATTTACGTGACAAAAGCAAATTTCAAATGTTCCCATTTTACCAAGCGACGACCAACATCCGTTAAACGTTATGTGAAAAAAAAACAGGCCGAATTTATTCATATGTGGCATGAACAAATTATCCTGTCACATTAGTTTTGCTACATGCATTACTGTAGTTACCTATCTCCAGGTTGAAAGTAATATTGCAATTCTTTATGTATTATATACTACGATACGCACTATTAAGCTGGCCCAGAAAACCCATAAAGTGTCCGTTTGCCCACACTGTACAAACATGAAATATAGGGCTAGCAGCCCCACATCTTCATGTCAAGACTAAAAATGGCACAGAAGCAGTTGTTACCTGGACATAGTGGAAGTATAAACATACAAATGCAAGCATGATAATGCCACTATATAACATAATGAAAATCGCGCAATTGAATTAACAGTTCAAAGGCATTTTCCATTAAAATCAAGTTAAATCCCATTGTATTGTTTCAATGTGCTTTATCCATATTAAGTGTGATAATTTTGACTCATTCTAAACTAGTGATGCCTAATAAATTGCATCTCACATCTCTGCATTTCTTGTAGCTAAATCTGCTTAAGATGTGGTGCTAGGGGTGTGTAAATTGCTTACTTTCAGTCATATACATGAACAGTTAGATTCTAAACTGCATCTGTTATGGTGAGGATTGTGCCAATATCTTTAGCGATTGTCGTTGTCGTGACACTAGAAGTGTCGAAAGAATTTTTTACCAGCTTCTTATCCAATGCGGTCACATGTGAGAAGGTCGGTCAGCAATCTGCGGATGGTCATGGGTTCCCCAGACTCTGCCTACGTTCTTCCCACATTAATGCTGGCCACCACTGTATAAGTTAAATATTATGATTACTATTGTGTTACCGGTATGTTTAAAGCTATAACTGTTGATCATATTTTGTTCTTGTATACTATCTATATATATAAAGTTTTTCAAATTAACACTGCAAAAAGACACATTAACTCAGTGCAGAAGACCGATGTATAGGTGAAAAGCGTTTTCAGAGCCGAAAAAAGGGAGATAATAAATCAGAAGACTTCGTCTGCAAGATTTTCGAATATACAGGCCCCCACGTGACCGTTGTTTGCCTGTGAAAAGCGGATTATTTTCTCAAATGCTGGAATAACAATTAGCCTCCGATGGCCTAATGGTTAGAAGGTCCGCCTCGAAGTTGGAACATACCAAAGACTTTAGAAATGTTATTTGTTGCTGCTTCGCTTGGCCCTTAGCATTGAGAGGTGAGAGAAAGCAAACAGGACTGGTTGTCCCTGTGTCAGTGTAGTGTGACGGGGTGACGTGGGGTATCATGTCTGGTGTATTCGGCATGATCTCTCTGTGGCGGCAGCGCTGGCGGCATGGACTCGCTCCGCCACAAGGAAACACAGAATGTGTACATGTAAGCACAGCTGTCATGACACCTCGTCGTCATATGACTGAAATATTGTTAGGTACGAGGTAAAACCCCAAGGAAGCTCATACACATATCTAATCAGTACAATCGACCCGTACAAAGCACTCTGCATTACGGCTTATTATTTTTTGAAAAGTTCGTCCTTTGATCTGGCTTTCTAGCAAAACGATCTTGAACACAAACACTAATGCATGTTTTTGTTTCTGATTACACAGTGCCTGATGTAAGGTTTCCGATGACGAGAGAATGAGGTTACAGAAAAAGGTTCTTTGCGTTCTCTTGACAGCCACTTGTATGTTTGTTTGGCTGACGATGAAATGGTCTTCCGGGCACTTGACTGAAACCTCTTACGATAGATCACGCCCAAATGCCGGTTTTTTCCAGAGAAACGCTAACCCAGGGGAATTCGCCAGTGAGAGGATTGCCGTACACACTTCGCAAAGCCAACCATTTTACAAAGATCATGATCCAGAGAAACCAGTTTATGCGACACTGGTTGATGATCACAAAGATTACTTCATGACATCAGGGAAAAGTCGATGTTTAATGGAAGGTACAGCTAATGCGTCGAGTGGCTGTGTATGTAGGAATGGCTGGCATGGTCCGGCTTGTAGTTATCCTGATATTTTGGATGAGACCAAGTTCACAAGTTTGGAAAAGCTACGTGTCCGAGATGGTGCTCCTAGAAGGATTATATACGGGATAACATTCAATGTGGAATTCGAAATGCTGGAAATTCGCCTTAAGGAAGCTGGAGACTTGATTGACCTTATTATTGTACTGGAGTCCAACTTTACAGGCTTCGGAGAGGGAAAGAAGTTGTATCTCCTAGACAAAATGAAAAAGGGATTTTTGCAAGAATATCAAAATAAAATAGTTTATTTATATTTAAACTATTTTCCCACGGGCCCTGATCCAAAAGATGGGTCCTACATTGATTATTATATGAAAAGTTATCCCAGCAAAGAAGGCCTGGGCCGAATCACTGGAACACGAAAAGATGACATATTATTTTTGCCGATGCTGACGAATTGCATCGAAGAGAAGCTTTGCTATTTTTGAAGCTCCATGATGGTTACCCAGAACCAGTGGGTGTTTATATGCGTAGGAACGTTTTTGGATATTTTTGGTGTTCAGGCGAAAGTTTGCTAGGCATAGGATGTTCCTTAGATATGCTAGAATCCGTATACAACAACAGATGTGGGGAAATTCGAGGTGCAACTTCTCAGATGCACAGATTTGTGTCCCAGTTAAAAGAGTACCAGAACAAAGGCAATAATGTGCAAATGTGGCAGTTTGGACAACCTAAATCTGTAGCTAATATAGGTGGTTGGCATTGCTCGTGGTGCTTTGAACCAGCAAGGGTCAGGATTAAACTTTTGTCAGCATTCAACTACGATTTCCCACGGTGGGGCAACTACCCGGAGAAGACGAAATTAGACTACATCAGAGACCTCATTAAAGTGGGATTGTGGTTTGACGAAAAGGCAGTCTTTAAACCACAATACATTGGCCTTCATGCTCCTTATGCGCCCCTTTACGTATTAAACAACACAGATAAATTTAAAAACTTATTGTTTAACCCATACAGAGAACTATAGCAATGGTTGTTCTGTAGTACAGATCACATCCGTGCATGTATCAGCAAGTGTGATGTCATGTACTTTCGAATCACAATGTTTTCAGTTGTGGCGAATTTTCAACGCATACTGTAGGTCTTCCATTAAATTTAATAATAGTGATTTAAACCCTTCCGCACAGATTTAATCATATTTTTTAAGCACATCTTGCTTAAGAACAAGAAATATTTAACCTATGCAGAACCTGTTATTTTAAGGCCTTGAGAGGAATTTTTATTTACATGGACCAATGTAATGTCAAATATACGTAAAGGTGTTTTTACAGCTTTACAGAATTACAGCTTTTGATTTAGTCCCATGTAACCGTTTTGCTTTTGGCGATAGGTTTGGTGTAAATTGCGATGTAGGTTTGTGCACGTAGTTCGAATCTATACCTTTGCTTCGCACAAACATCGTTTGCTTTCCCATACGTTTAACCAGGTCCCTGTAATAGGCTTCACTGTTTGTCTTGTCCATGAATGAGTCAGCATGTGCCTTATGGCGTCCATGAAGCTAATATATAGCGGCTAGCGATTTATTCTGATCGGAGATGTGTATTAGGTGAATATTCAGTTGACCTGTATATTGACATGTAAGATTTGTAACGTTTTTCAGCTGGGTAGATGACAGTTTATCAATAGTTTAAATGCCCACTTTTTTGTTAT
>NC_088301.1:33969981-34010605 GCF_032854445.1 Liolophura sinensis
GGATGAGACCAAGTTCACAAGTTTGGAAAAGCTACATTCAATGTGGAGTTCGAAAATTCTGGATGCTGGAAAATGCTGGAAATTCGCCTAATGAAAGCTGAGGACTTGAATGACCTTATTATTGTATTGGAGTCCAACAGGCCTTGGGGAAGGTAAAAAGGGATTTTACCAAGAATACTTAAATAAAATAGTTTATTTATATTTAAACTATTTTCCGTCGGGCCCCTCATCCAAAAAATGAGCCCTACAATGATTTTTATATGAAAGTTGTACCAGCAAAGAAGGCCTGGGCCTTGGTGTCCCAGTTAAAAGAGTACCAGAACAAAGGCAATAATGTGCAATGTGGCAGTTTGGACAACCTAATTCTGTAGCTAATATAGGTGTTTGGTATTGCTCGTGGTGCTTTGAACCGGCAAGGGTCAGGATTAAACTTTTGTCAGCATTCAACTACGATTTCCCACGGTGAGGCCACTACGGAGAAGTCGAAATTAGGATACATCAGAGACCTCATTAAAGTGGGATTGTGGTTTGACGAAAAGGCAGCCTTTAAACCCACAATACATTGGCCTTCATGCTCCTTATGCACCCATCAACATCAAACTTTTTGTTTAACCCATACAGAGAACTATA
The DNA here is from genome assembly GCF_032854445.1 of Liolophura sinensis. NCBI lineage: Eukaryota > Metazoa > Mollusca > Polyplacophora > Chitonida > Chitonidae > Liolophura > Liolophura sinensis. Next base: position 33,970,612 of record NC_088301.1, read on the forward strand.
GTAATGGTAACAGGCCTCACTGTTTCACTTGTCCGTGAAAGGACTGAGTGGGACAGCAGCCATTAATTGCAGACGGCAATCAGTCAGGCCTGAGTTCGATTCCAGTTTATGCCGCAATAACCATCTTTTATCCTGCATTTACGCCTTATAACCGACCGATTGCTAAGCCCCCCCCCCCCCCCCCCCCCCCCCCCCCCCACCACCAAATCATCACTAGCCAATCGGGATTGCACATTATAGAAGCTATGTTCAATGACCTTAGTGCAGACATCTTGTCAGACAAGCAGCGCTTGGCAAACAGGTTACAACACAGAGAATATTCAAATAAAACAGAGAAATCGCCAATAATATGCAAAATAGGAAAAACTGTGGTTAGATTGCCCGGCATATTCTGAAAGTTTACATAATAATCTTGAAAATCCGAAGTAGTTATGATTGGGTTTAATTATGTCCTGGGTCCAAACAGGAGAAAGTTGCGCCTAACGGGCCTAGGGGGAAAATGAACTTTTGCCTGGCAGCTTGTGCAACTTGTGGTACATTACGTATGGTTATTTCTAGTGTTATATATAGCTCTTTGTACAACATACACGTCACTGTCACTGAAGGACTGGTTAGCTGATTTTGAAAATTAATAAAATTTACCAGTTATGACCGCAACGGGTAAGAATGGGCCTACAGGAAAACGTTACGTTTCATGAATCTATAAAACTTGCGAGGCAGATATTCTAAAACTGGCGTATATGCGGCTTCTCATTCTATAATGTAAACTCTCCCACATTCACTGCATGTTTACTAGCATGAACAACAAAGACGTAAGCGCACTTCAGTTAAATATTCAATTAAGTTGCTTAACCCCAATGGCATGCTCACAGAAACATTTCATGTAACAAAAATCAGTACGGATAAAAGTAAATGAAGGTGCCAGTATATGCATCTAAATGTATATCTATACCTATGTAAATCGTGTGTTTATCTCGTTAAAACAAAAAGAAAGAAAGCGTAAATACCATTGCTGGGATATATCATGAAGGAAAACGGAACAAGATTTACGCAGCCTATTATAACATGATTGTTACTATGCAATCCAGAGAACCACTGTGATTCGCGCCTGATCCTTCACCTAAAGTTAGCTTGTCCGCTATGCCACACACTTCCTTGCCCTCTGTTTTATAGCTGAAGTGAGTGTAGCCTTTGTACGGAGTATATCGTTCGATCACTCTCAACTGCACAAGCGTGTAACCCTTCGGTATATTCCTGTACAAGTAAGGATAATGTACAATGTCAAATTTTTAACTATTCGTCTTGTAAAGTCTGCGAGAGAGCAAACCATTTTGGTCCTTGTACAAATGTATGTCCTGATAAGACGTACCAAAGATCGGACCGGGTGAGAATTACCCCTCAACAGTTTCTGCATATAGTGGTATTCATAAGAGAATAGGAATAGGCCTGCCAAAAGGATAGCACAATTTATACCCATAAATACATTGTTGATATATGGTTTCCTCGAATTTCACATAGATGTTATTAATCAAAACGACCTCGCCACTCAAATTTCTTCGGCCGAAGAGGTTAGCACCCTATTGCGGCGTAATGACCCCCAAGCATATCTCCATTGTGGCCACCGTGAGCTCAAGACCAGCTCTGACTGGCTTCCACTCCGTTCATACATAAAGAAGTCTGTAAGCAACTTTGGGGTGGTCGCACATTTTCCGAGGACTCTGGTTTCCTTCCACCATAATGTTGGTTACCGTCGTACAAGTGAAATATTCTTGAACAACAATTGAGTAAATAAATAAATAAATAAATTTATTCAAATAAAGAATAAATCAATTTCAGATTCTTAACACTAACCAGCACTGAAATATGGCGTTGTCAAGATTGTCAATGATGGAAAGAAAAGCGATCACTGTATATACCCTTGCAAAAGGTTTAGGCCTCAGCCTGACACTAAAGTGATTAATTACTGCTCCCCACCTGGCTATCTCGCTCCAAAGCAGAATTTGGTTTTAAAAAATGTTATTCGCAATTTAGCGAAAGCGTCGCTGGTATAGAATTACTCAAAACCTAGTCAAAGCCAACGAGGGACACATAAATTATATCCCCTATGAGCACCAACAGTTGTATAGTTTGCGGTAAACACTCGCGATATCTGCCAAAGCTGTTCTCAATTGTACCATATCTATCCAAACTGTGGCGATTAAGCCCATGTTCAGGGCATGCATGTGTAGTTGTAAAAATAACTAGCTTGTCAGGGTTCAGTTTAGTCTCCCCTGTATTCCATACATGATTATCTGATAGCGTTGTACGCGAGATTGAAAGGATACCATTGTTATTGGTCTACCTTTCATGAAAGGCGTTGTAAAGAGAATAAACAAACGCAGGAAGGGCAGGCAGGCGAATCCAGATGCATGAATGTCATGAAGTGATATCGAGGTACATATTAGAGACCTTTAGTTCGAAGTTAAAATTTCAACTTGTATTTAACTTGTAACTTTAAAATGGAATAGGTAAACTATTTCAAGTTTGAAGTTAGAAGTTACAGGTTACAACTTCTAACTAAATATCTGCCCATACATGTATGTGCCTCTACAATTGTATTTCACTTTAATGGACTTACTCGGAGCAGACAGGTGCGTCGTTCACAGTTTTGATGAATGGTTATGCCTTTATGTGTGTTATGTTGAACTTTTATTTGTTATGTCGCAGATCCATTGGTTGTTGATCCTCCACAAACATATTAAGGCAAAAAATGAAGAACTGAAATCTTGAAACTACATGCTCGTATGCGTATGAAGAGTCCTAAACGTCAGCGTCGAAATTTTTGCAGATTGCAAATCCAGATAAATCGGACGCACAATGTGGTTACAGGGACCTATATAAAACCTTCATTTTCTTTAATCGCACGGACGTCCGAGGTATGTGGGTTCAGTTCAGGCATTCTTTGAAAAAAAGTTTATACTCCCCCCGGCCCCACTACTCCCGTTTCATTGTTCATAGGACCTTGACCTTAAGCTTTCGTTGAACCGATTGCACAGTCTAAGAACTGAGACCACTTTTCCCCATCATATATGGTGTGCATATTTGTTCTTCTGCGCTTTATGTCGGACACTCCACTTCCCTCCACCCTTATCATATAAGTGATTAAGGAGTATGGCGTTAAACAGCGGCAATACGTCAAGGCGATGTGCATATACGCCTATATACATACCATGAAGCCGTGAGTTTTACCCTGGCTGTGTTCGATTTCGATATAAGTGAAATATGGAGGACGGCGTTAAACAACAATTAAATAAATATGCGTTTGATCAAAATGATGAACAAAATAAGAATGCGAAGAGACCAAGCCTCAGGGGACAGTCAATCCCCAGAGTGCTGATTCATGCTGGCGTACAATATGAGTGTGTATCATATGAGGAGTAAAAGCATGGCTTAGTTTCTGCTGAGTTTAAAGCTAAGTGCGGGTGTTTGCTAAATAACGGTGAGAGTCAAATCAACTTGAGTTGCGAAATGTACATCTTTATGTGTATACCGGTTAATTTTTCAAGTCACCGGGCATCACGACGGTACGACTTGGAGTTGAGTCGCGTTCTAAAACTCTCGTATATACCGAGCTTAAATGGTAAGACAATAACGTGGCAATTCATTTACTTGAGTTAATTTACCTTATCTAAACCTAAATAATTATAGTTCTAAACGAAAGAAGTGCATAGCTTTAGATATTTGGTCATACTGCATGAAAAACATCTGAAAAGCTCACAGATTTTACATGTAAAGGTACGATTCACAGGGATTTTCTCCTAACATCTCATATTAAATACACTAGTGGATTGCTAAATTTACTTTACGTCATCAACAATACAAACCAGCTTTTTGACATGGCCTTATTTTTTGACTCAGAACGTGAGATATATGGCGTTTTCTTGCTTTTCGTAATCTACGCATCACCAAAAATGATGATTTTTCACTTTCTCAAAATATGTGATAGTCTACCACTGTGAAAAGGTTATATCTTAATTTACTTCCACTGAACTTATAAACATGTTAGCACCAAGTAGGTTGGGGCATCCCAAGTAGGCCCTAGTACCAATATCTGGTCTGGGCCATAGCCTATGGCCCGGCCGAATCACTGGAAATGTGACCGTTTTGTATCATGCAGCTAAAGAGTGCGAACAAACGGTACTAAAATTAATTTGTAAAAAAAAAAAATATATGTATATATGTATTTTACATGTATTTTACGAACTACGCATTGTGCTTCACAATAACGATGCTGTAGGCGGATTTATATATCCAAATACAAAAAAAAAAATTACGAAGATGTTAAAAGTTGAACTACTTCGGTAAATCAGTGATAATTTTCAATATCTCAGAAATACCCTAATAGTACTCGCCCTCATGTCCTCAAAATACATAAGATGTGTAACACATGCACACATTAATTCTATCAAGAATACTAATTTGTATCTTGCATACATCATCTTATTTTTATATATCTACACGTATGACGTGCAGCAAATTGCGTACCCGTGACACATCTCGTTTACATCGCGTTCTACACAAATGTTTGTATCAAACGATATACATTTGCTTTTTGAGAGTAATAATCTTGTAAACTGGAGTATACCAATTAATGTACACATAAGTATCGGCGAACAATTATTACCATGAAATAAATGTGTATAAACTACATTGATATTTCGCGAATGCGATGTTGGGTCAGATGCGTACACATTCTTTAGTATGTAATATGAAAATACTATACAGCATAGAGGGTAACCCCAGAGCCGCGACGACAATGTGGATAGCTGAATGGCAAATGGTCACACCTGACAGGTTAATAATGGCCTTTCGTCAATTTATACAAAAAAAGAAACCAAAGAAATATCCATCAGTCAAGTCAAATATTAAAAGGATAGTCAAGTGTCTCAGAATCTTGGCGTCGAAACACGTTATTTTATACCAATCGTCAATATACACTGTATCATAATAAAATTAATTATTAGTTAAATCCATGTAAACCACCATTCAAATAAATAAATCGTGAATCATGCTAGCATGAAAAGTTGCCGTTAATCAAAATACATGTATCTTTGCTGCGCTTTGAATGCTGCTGTTCGTACACCAATGTGGCAATATTATTAAACATGATGAACGTGAATATACAGTTATATCAAGTCTCCTCTTTATGATGGGCTATCATAATAAACATCTAAACTACTATAAACATCTAAGAAGGCCACAGATTCAGAAAATATGGACCAGATCTCATTCAAAACGGCCTTTAATTTACGTGGAACTCGATCCTAGTGGTATGAGCCGTACCTTCTGAAAGAAAAGGTCGAAGGGTGAACCTTATAATATCCCTCCACCCCCCCCCCCCCCCACCCACCCCCCCAAAAAACAAAAAAAAACAAACGGAAATGAAAAAGACGTCCGAATTTTCACCCCCGGAATGTAAATGTTGTTTAGCTACTAGCTTGTTTGAAACAGCAAGCTGTGACACGAACTGTTGGGGAATCGCTAGTCTTTGCCTTACAACGCCACACCTTACCAACTGCTGTTTCCATTCAACAGAATTCAAACCATACCTATTTTTGCGGGCAATACTTTTTTGAAACAAAAAAGATTAGCTCCATTGTAATTTTCACTGGCGTTAAGTCAGACTGTCGTCACTGCAACTCAAGTCGCTGGCCTGTCTGCATGGATCCTCATGTCGCTTGACTTGGCTATAAAAAGTTGTAGTGGACAACGTAACCGTGCCAAATTCTCCACAGATGCTACCACAGTTCTATTGATGTTCAATTCGTGTCCGATAAACCAGACGGGAGCGCGTTTGTGTCATATACGTCGCCGGTATGTGAGCGAAATAGGTCATCGTATCCCCCAGTCGCTATGCCGTACACGCTTTTCCAGGATCTAATTCCCCTAGCCTATGTTTCAAAATATTTGTTACAAAACTGTTTTACTTATATGACCTCCAGGGTGCTAATTATGAGGTGTACACGTAGAAGTAATTATAGATTGTCATAAGATGGCTTCTGGAAAAGCACAAAGTAGGTATGCCTAATGCATGGTTTCGGCAAGCCCTTACAGGGCTTGTCAATATATAATCCCATCCAGTCTTACCTGCATGGCGTCACCCGACCAGGGCTGCCCGCTCCACAAGATACGCAGAAAATCCAACCTAATAGTTTTTTTTTTTATATGGAAGTAGTTGACGTAAGATTTGTTTGAATGCAGTTTACAGACTAACATAGCATAAATATTGTCTCTAGGGAACGCTTAGCGGGAAAATAAAGTCGTTGGGGTCTCCTTAAACTAATACAGGTCACTTTGCAACCAGATTACGAAAGATTTGTTTTAGAAATGTACCAAGAAAAATTTATTTGTTTGATTGGTGTTTTACGCCGTACTCAAGAATATTTCACTTATACGACGGCAGCCAGCATTATGGTGGGAGGAAACTGGGCAGAGCCCGGGGAAAACCACGACCACCAGCAGGTTGAGGTCGGAGAGGAAGGCAGCATGAGCTGGACTTCCACTCACAGCGACCATGAATGATGAAACAATGACTGTAGAATGGCATGCCCAACACACTTCCTAAATCTGCAGTATGACATGTCTAATAAGCTAAGGTTACGGCTGGAACTCACGAATGTGTAGTCCTCCTGATGTCATCAGACAAACAAAAAGGCAAACGATATTTTTTTTTCAAAATAATATAGTTATGTCAAAAATAACAGCAAGACTATCCTATAATTAAGACGTATCTACTCTGTACAAAAAATTCCAACTTTTTTCCTATCTCATGGGAAAATGCAAACAGAGATTTATGTATATCAGTTATTATGATAGGCCTGTTGGACACACTGCAATCTTCAAAACCTTTCTGATTATATATTTGATGATCTAATGAACGATAAAATAATAAAATTTTCACAAATGGAATTATATCCCTAAATTGTGGCCAAGATACTCGAAGTGGATAACTTTGTTCACTGCGTCTCTCTTTGCTTGGTACAAAAAAACAAAACAGAAACACATTACTGTTCTTTATATATGTTTCTTCAACACCTTTAAAACATTGGAACACTTTTATGCAAAAAATTCTACCAAGTGAAGAGAGGAATTACATTATAAACCATTTACATGACAGTCCATATTTTATCTTTGTACGCATTCTAATAAAAATGAACCAAGTTTTTATTCACTGATGTGTCAGGTAACTAAATTACAGTTCCACAATTTGCAAAATCATACTGTAACATGTTCTGATACAAGACTTCATTTACACAAAATTGTGGCCATTTACCACTATCATACCAGCAATCATGGATGCATAAGTACAAACTTGACGGCAATACAATGTCCACATTACAAGGGATATACACACAGGAATTCACGTCTTCTAGCCCATAATGTCGGAATCAATCTAGTGTTGTCAGTGGCCTAGAAATTCCAAACCTGTCTCTATGTATTGTTCCATCCGCTGAAGATATTTTAAACACAAGCTTTTCCACATCCCTCAATTTTGACAGGTTGCAAGCCATTCCTTGCCGTTTATCTTGTCTATTTGTTTTAAGCATACATACATTATATACTCTGTAATCCTCACCAAGACAAATGAAACTATTGATATCAAACACCATCTTTATACTTGATGTGCATGCCCCAAGAGAGTTACATCTCGTACTGTGATGCCTGTCGCACCCTTGGCGTGTGTGTATTGGTAACGATGTGCCTGATCCTGTAGTGCGGAATACTAGGCTTTGGACAGCGATATTGACTACCTACTACTGGATAGATATGCCCATTCCTCGAGTTTCTCTTTGTTGTTCCAACTATAATTCATGAGTAAGATGGCCAGGAGGCCAATAAAACAAATTCTTCTTGTTTCACAAAAGTGATACTCTGTACCCTAAGCCACCACATGTGGAAAAAGCAATATCTTAAGAATGTAAAATAATTTCTGTATTACTTCCTTACGGTTGGAACTTTGACCAGGAATGACCAAACAGTAGGATCATTTTCTTTTGTAGAGAAAATGGGACTTCAGTATATGTGCGCAATCCACACAGGAAGGCCATATGGCATTAGGGTCTCACAGTGATCTTTCTCCAGCAGGGTAGCAGCCACTGAGTCAATAGAATGAATATCTCTGCAGCAAGTGTTCAACCCATACGAATACACATGTATTAGAATGTTAGGTCCAATGCAGCTGGATTCATCTTGCAGACAAAAGGGCACCCAACATCAACAAAACTGAAAAGAGAAAGTTTTTGAGTTCATTTACTGTCATGGTGCTCGCAATTATATTTATGCTTGCAAATAATACTTGACTAAAACTGTGTAAATGTAACTTGCTGTCTGACAGTCGCATTTGACAGAGGCATTGTTCCTGCTGCCATTTAACAAATAGTCAGCATTGAGCCCCAGGACATAAATCAAACTCTTGCTTCGTTATGCAGAAGCTTTAATACAAGAATTGGAGAACAATAAAGATTTTTGTTAAAAAATTGCTCAGTGCATATACAATCCAATTTTTCTTATAACTTTAGAATAGCCCTTAACTTTACCATTCACACAAAATCAGCCATGTTAGTTCACATTTTAGTTTACTGTTCAAAACTGGTAATAAATTTTCCAAAATTTGTAAAGCTGGTCGCATTATAAAGTTTTTAAGCTTCCCAATCATTCTAACCTTTGAAATTATACAGGTACGAGTCTGAGTCTTACTCAGAGGCAATAATATAAGCTATACTTGGGATATACAGAAAAGCTGATTTGATCTGCCTCTTTAAGCAAGGCATGTATCATCAACCAAATAAAGAAAATAAAAAAAACTTACAACAGAAATCATTCTTCAATCTACAAACCAGTTCACAATGTGCCAGTACATGGTCAAATAGGTTTCTCTTTGGACCATGAACACACTGTTGAAACTGTGTGTTTCTGCCAGTTAATAGCCAAAAGCAACAAGAACTAGCTCTAATAAGGGGAAAAACCCAGCATCCAGGTGATAATACCATGTTGGTTAAATGTTCGAACAACACTGTGCAGCTTTTTAACCGCAACAGCTGATAGAACCTGAGGAACTAAGTTGAACGTGACTTGCAAATCTCAATACTACACTGTCTTAACAATCTATAAATATTCTATAAATTCCAAACACAAAGCACCATTTAACTAAATCTTTGACATCCTGCTTACTGTCCAAAAAGGGGACATACTTGGGAGAAACTTAAGAGCTAAGAAATGTTTGTGGCATTTCCAAAGCTCTTCAGCATCCATACCTTCCATCTATGTCCACAATTATTACACAAAACAAATGTTGTCATTGGTTCATCAGCGCTCCGTGTTTGAACCTGAAAAAAAAGAAATACCTTTAATTCAGTATGATGTTCAAATACATGTACAATTCCAGTAGTGCTCAACATTTCTTTCTGAGAAAGGAAACGGTATGAATGAAATCGGTATTGATGCAATCACTATACCATGCAAATGGATTGTTCCTGCATAAACGAGTGCCCAGCTGATTGCAACTGTTATAAAAGAATCCGTTTACAATATCATATAATGGAACAAATATAAAAGTATTTTCAAAAGAAAAAATAAAGAAGCAAACTTCAGGAGTTTAAATATGTAAAATAGCCTGGAAGCAGCAAGAGCAAGAAATATTCACACAAACCTGATTATATGTACAGTTGTTTTTCAGACATTTTCCACACTTCAACAAATCAGTATTTGTTCCACCAGTTTGTGCCATCTGATGGTCATTAATGGCGTCTTTGGTCATCTTTGCTCTAAGATCTTTGAGTTCCTTGCTAGCCATTTCCTAGAATTGGATAACAATAATGTAAATTGAGATATTTTAACTTAAGAAAGAAAACACATACTTGCATAAATTGTTCTCCCAGTTCAACAACATAACAGTTGCCTCCATAGCTTGGGAAAACAAAGGGATTTCATACTCCTGTCTGTAACACTAGAATTTTGAACTGTGATGACTACAAAACGAGCAATTTTGCACTGTTCTGCCTCAGAGGTTTGTGGGATCCTGGAGGACAATATAGCAGAGATCTTAAATCAAGAAAACATTGATTCAAATGAGTTATTGTAGGTGATCATATCAAATTATCAACTACATATACCTCCTTCCAAATGATTCTATCACACACCGAGTACAGAATGTAAGTTTTCTTGTAGATGTTATCATAACTCAATAATTACTTATTCATTTATTTAATTGGTGCTTTGAGCCTTACTGAATAATATTTAGTTACTACTAATTACCACCTCAGTGGTGTTTATTCCCAAAGGGAATAATGAGATACATCACCCTGACCAACTCTTCTGCTAAAATTTTACCAGGCATACTAACATAGTTTTCACTTTGTTTATTTTTTATTTGATTAGCATTTTACACCATACTCAAGAATATTTCATTACTTGATTAGCATTTTACGCCATACTCAAGAATATTTCATCTATATGACAGTGATCTGCATCATGTTGAGAGGAAACCTGGGAAACCAACGATCTCATTTTCTTCATACAAGTATATGTATTTGAATAGTATGCAACTGTCATGATACTCATTGATTTTTCACTTGTACAGCAAACAGCCAGTTGAACATGTATGATCTTTAACCATCATCCCTTCACAAACAACCTTGGTTAAAACAAAAGGTTAATTATGTGCCTGTAACCTAAATGGTAAAGGACCAAGGAGTTGCAGCAACAAAAACGCTTAAGTGGAATGAAGATGAACAGCTCCTGTCCCATAACAAAAATTTACAAATCACCAGAACAGCCTCGAACTTGATCTGTATGAATCTATGAGTTGAGTTTCAGAAGAGGACTTTTTCGGAAAACAGTCTGAAAAACTGTCACTGTCCAATAACGACCACAATTTTGTTGAAAATGGCAGATCCCGAAATTCAATCCTGTTCGGTAACTCATGGTCAAGCCATGTACAAAAGTTCAATGTAGTATGTTGAACTTCCTTTAGGCCCTATTGGGAACATGGCCAAATTTTGTTTGAGAACCAATCATTCGCAATCTGAGAATTTCGCCTTTGATCAATTTTGAAACAGATCGAGAGGCCTTCCTCACTTCGCGATCTGTTCGCGATTGATGTAAGCGGAATTTCGACTGAGGCTGTGTAATCACAGGGCAAATGCAAGATTGCTGTCATCGGGACCAAATACAAAAGTAGTTCCACGTGGCAGCCTGTAGACATGTCAAAGGCTAAACAATTAATGGCGGCTTACTGATATCTGCGATCGTGCTCCAATGACTGTTGTTCCTGTTACCATAACTAATAAAAGCTGTTTGTAAAAATTATAAAACACATTTTTTACAATTGAAAAGAAAATGTGCAGGTGCCCGTAGACTAAATAGAAACAAACGTAAGAGAACGCTTCTGCCAGCAAACATTTAAATAATAATCTTGTTGAAAGGATTGTTAAATAAAATAACCTGTGCATAAAAAAACTAAACATGTCTTTCACGACAGTGTATAAATCTTTCATTTTTCAGGAGTTTTATCATTACTTTACTTTGCTTTGTATACGGGATGTCATGCTAGAGCAACATATACTTGCATGTTACAGTGGCAGTCAGTGGATGGGAACAGCTAGGTAATCATTTCAGAGTTCTAAGTGTCTACCTGAAGTCACTTTGACCCTTTAATGACATGGCTTAGTGTCTAAAATTAATATAATATAAAGTAATACATTTATGTTCAATTTATTGGCTCTTTATAGCAGGGTGTGCCTTTATTGATATTTCCAGACACTAAATCTCTCTATGAGCACTTGTCACTGACATTGTATATATTTTACTCCATGTCAGTAAATACATTCCAAGAAGATAACTATGCCTTTGAAACTGAGTATAGGATGTTTTCTTTTGATGAAGGCGAATTTCCCTGACTCTTCTGTAAAACGTGGCAACAGCGGCGTGACTGTTTGTCTGTGCGAATAACACCAAAGTTAGTCAGAATATGACCAAGAAGAACTGCTTCATTTCATTAAAGGGAACATATGACATGGCATCCCAGTTTCAACTACCATAACACAAAACCAATAATATTTTTCCTTTTTTACTGATGCACATAATCTGCATGGCACGTTTTAGCCTACATACATGTACTTTAAATTTTTTTTCAAAAACCCATGCTAATATTAACATATACACAGATGTCTGCTTTCACCTAAATTAAGCAGGCTGTCACGAAAGTCTAACTGATTATTTATACATTTTCATCTTCAACAAAAAACTATACTTATTCACAAAATTTAAAAATACTTTAAATTTATAATTTAATCATTGCGGCAACTACTAACATATAAAAGTAAATTCTTTAAAAACAAGATAAATATTAGGCTACAGATAAGGCCAATTAGGAACTGGAAGTCTGATAAATGGTAAAAACACAACCCAGATTTATTTCATTTGAACATAGAGAATAATGTACCTAAGATTTTCAGCTTGGCCTATACCCTTTGCCTAATTACTGATTCACAAATCTGCATGGCTGGAGGCAAACGACTCACAAACAATTTTGACTGGAAAAAAATGTGTGGTTTGGCATTTCATCGTCATCCACCATATTCCCAACCAACAGTAAGATCTGGGAATATGGAGCAAAGCACATATAAAGATCACATGTATTTATGACAACAACGTGTAATTGTTTTATTGTACATAAATCATGATTGAGCCCCATCCATTGCAATAAGGGGTATGACAATTTTCGGCAGTGTGATTCTCAGCATTCTGTGTGTCACAAATTTTATGATTGGAATATGTGTGTCAAAGCAAACCTTGCCGAACAGAATAAAGTATATGCATTACAACAAAATAGAAAATGTGGATGTGAAATATGATGTGATCATACTTTGGCATTAGTTGTATACATGCACGTAGGCCTACCGATATCAGAGTTTTGAGAGAGGCATTGTATCACTCTATCGTCTTAAACGTAATGTCTTCTTATCGAGACCAATCGCAAACTTTTCATCAAAATTACAATCGTTAAATTGAATTGGAAACGATTAGAAAGTTGCCGTTGCAATTGAGAATCAATCATTCGCAATCCTGAAACTTTGCGACTGAAATGTTTGCGATTTTTTGCGACGCTCCATGAAGTCTGCAAAACTGATGATAGACCAACACAGCTACTGTCCACCTAAGTATCAGGAAGGTACTAATAACAGAAAACAAACACAAATTTTACCTCAGAGGTCATTTTGGCAATTTGCTCAGGAGCAATATTTCCAACCAAGACATTTTCTCTCAAGGCAGGGTTCCTTGAATCCTTCAGGTTTGCCACACGACTTCGTATTCGGTTTTTATACTTGATATCTGTACCGCCAAACTCTTTAAAAACAGGTAAAAGTGTTAAGGACTACAAAAGATCTTGCAAGTGCCAAAAGCATTATCATTATCAATGTTTTCAGAATACCATAAATATTATGTTCTAATGAAGCTCTTTTCGTCGATATTTTTCAAAATTTAATAATCACTGTTATTTAATACCATACTCAGGAAATTGACGTGATATCCATATGTGTCAGTAGTTTATTTAGATCACACTAAACATTAACCAGCACACCATGCAGTCACAATGTAAGGTTAATGTGGCCTAAAATCAGGCTAACCATTAACACATCGGCATAAGACCAAACATGTACATGTACATACTGTCGCTTTTTATTTGCATATCATCGGTCTAACACAAAGGCAAAGTCAAGGAATAAACAAAGTATCCATGAAAGCACTATTTATAAAATATAGCCCTATATGAAATCCATTTTGGATTTTAAACTTTTCATATAAAGAAATTTGTTTTTGAGAAGAAAGGCAACACCGAAATGTACAGAGATGTAGGGCTTAGGTTAAATTGTGCTCATACTGGTGCTAGTTGTCATGCTTGAGCCTGCCGTTACCACAACTTTGACAAAATGGCTTTATTACCCACCAGGACATCTCGAAACTGGAGTTCTTATCTGGATTTAGTTTTTATCAGTATAATCCTTTGAGTTAAACAATGTACATCTTCTGGCATTAAGCACTCATATGTACTGAGTACAAATCTAGAACACCACTTTCTTCATATTTCACTTAAAATAAAATTCGCCATGGATGCTTTGAGAACATGCTCCATTCTACCCCCAATTTCTGGTATATGTGTGAGAGCCCCCATGGGGAACTCCGGAGAATCTGAATCTGTAATAGGCCCTATACAAGTATATTGTTGGGGGTAGGGGGTAGGAGGAGGACACCAGATTATGCAAGTACACCACTACCTTTTGACATATCAATGATGAATATTCTTTAAGGCAGCTGTCTCAAGTGAACGTGTGTGACCATAATATGACTCTTCCCCATCAAGGCCCTAAAATGGAATAATGGCAGGAATCTTGAAAATTCCCTCTATGATAATGAGACTGATCCTACTTTTTTGGTGACCTAATAATCTTAGCCATGCGACAAATGCCTGTACACTTTGGCCAATACTTAATACACTTACAACTGTTAGTAACCAAATTACAACAAGACATACAACATAATACAGATTAGACTTTGTCAAAAGGATATCATCTTCTATAGATGCAGCAATTTCTCCTGGTTCACCAGAACCCGACGGTGGATCTGAAATGAAAAATCAGAAACTTAATATTGGTATTCTTTTTTGACTTTTTTTTTTTACAACCAAGTTCTTCATCAAAATGTACAGTAGTTAATTATGAATGTAGAAAACATATTCCCATTTTATAAGGTTTAAACTATATATGAATGGTACATGCATCATGTAATGTATGTAATATCTTTGCAACCAATTTGCAAAATAAAATGACTGACAACAAATTCATTTAAAATGCTATGAATCACCAACTTTCACTAATTGAAATCTTCACTACCTTCTGGTTTGTTTTACTTTTGGGGTCTAAACAAAGACTCAAAATCCTTCCAACTAAAAGTCTACCACCAGAGAGTGGGAGAGCTCAACTACTCCTATAAATTTCCGCACAAGGAACTGGGAAAGTGAACAGAGCCCAGTTTCACAAAGCGGCGTACAACATTATTTATTATAATTTGTTGCACAATATTTTGCACGTCATTATTACTGTCAAATTGTTTGTCGGACATCTTTGTGAAACTAGGCCCTGGTTCACTTTTACAGTTAAATATAGGCCTAGACCATGCCAAATCCACTGCAGATGATCTGAAGTTTCTCTCATATTTTTTACTTATGATCCATACTTTGTAATTTCCTGACCTTGCAGTGCCCAAGACATTTACTCGCCATGCAGATTATGCAGAACAGTCTCACACCTTCTGATATCACTACTCTTTGTGAACTGCTCCCCTTTGTGCTGTATGGTAGGTAAGAGACAACCTTCAACCCAGCAGGCCATTTCAGAGCTGTTTTCCTTTCTTCACTATTTGGAACCACATTGTCAACATAACTTCTGACACTTAAAAAATCTAAGGTCAGGGCCGAAGAATTCAAGTGTACTTTATGGGAAACTAGTGATTTTCCTAGAGGGTACCATGTTGTCTGATATTTTGATTTCATGTGTGTGTTAGGCACGTGTCTCTCTAGTAACGATTTCTCTAGTTTCAATTATCTGAGTAGTCTCCTTTTCTCCCTTGACAGAAAAAAAATGTTTAGGATTGCAACATAAAGATTTATGTAAACAGTAATTAAGCATAAAGACGCCCAGACTTACCTGGGCTAAATCAGTATAATCTTGTTTTACTTTGTGGGTGTTATAGATCATTTTATGAGGTCTAAATGATGTGCTTATCTATAGTCTGACACTAACTAGTAGGTTGAGAAATATTTGGATAAGCCATGATCACAGCTGCTCTATCTCTAGTCAGAGACGCAGCCATTCCTGAATTGACAAGGAAAAGATTGCAGAGCAAATAAGCATTCTGCATCCCTTTAGGTGTTCCATTTCATGTCGTAATATCCCCCCCATCTCAGTGTTACACACAAATTTGTAATAGTAACCTGATCAAATATCAGTTTTCAAGAGAAAGCATCCAGGCTATGTAGTACTGCCATCTAGGTTCGAATGGGTAATGCCAATTTGGGATGTACGTCCATGAGCAAAATTTTGTAGTTTTTCTAATTTTTGTAAATCTCTTGAATTACTTTTGCAATGCAATTTTGAATTTTTTGGAACCGAGTTATTTATAGTACCACAGTTTTGCACTATCTGGACAGGTAAACTACAAATTATGGAGTCGAGGACTTTGTTGGCGACGATTCAAATCACCTAGCTAAAGGATGACTGTCTTGAAATCACAGGCTACAGTAGGTTTACATGTATACATGCAGCTTGGGAGATTTACTTTGCACGAAATGCTACTTTGTTGGATTACCAAGACAAAATTATGTATGGCAAAGTAAAAGGCAGTTGTTATGATGAGGAATTATCCATTTAGAGTTACAGTGTTTATTTGAGTTGTAATCCTCACTACTTCTGGGAAGGGCATGGTGTCTGACCAGAGGTCGAACAGCCATGATATGGAATATGCAAATATTTCTCAACCTACTGGTCAGTGTACTATTTATCTAGCCTATCTAGTGCGAAGGAGGTGCAAGTTAGCCAAACATTTTGCTTTGCAAATTAGTTCAGTTCAAGTACACACACTTGCCATAGTTGAATGTATATAGTTATGTATTAGCGCAATTTCTGACTGGCACAAATGGGCCCATAAGAGAAGGGAAAATACATTCAGCTTACCCTAAACAAGTCTACAACTATGGATTGCAAAGTGTGCAGCACAAATATTCTCAGGCACAGAAACTTTGGAAAAATAATTATTCATCATTTTTTACCCTAATCTGGTACATACTGGCTCAAATTAAACAATATCTGGCATTATGAGTCAAGAACGTTCAGTCGAGCTGAAAATACATACATTATAAATGACTGGATTTTACCTTACAGACATTGAAGGCTTTCCAAAAAGGCAGTTCATTTCGAGCTAGGTAACTGTTCATATGCCACTGTTCTTGAGTACAGAAATAAGAAAACCACAGGGAGATCATCTCTTTGGTTAATAGTCCTTCAGTCATACCCCAAGTAAAGCCAGGCCCATATGAGTTTTATTTACCTTCTATTTTGAGAGCATTTGTCAGCAGTTCTCTGCATTTCAACCTCACTTGGTCAGCTGTGTCAGAGGCAGTAACTGGGAAGCTGGTCTGTCGCACAGGTGCTGGGGGTTTAGAGGGGGAAGGCTTTTCATCCTTAACCCCATCTTGACTGTCACTAACACTTTCCTTCAGGCTATCTCCATTACTCTTCATAGATGACTGAGAGCTAGACTGTGAGCCACCATCTTTTAATAACACATAATGATAAAGCATTTAATTCACCATTTCAATCCACATGTAGCTCTTGAATTACAAAGAATATAATAATTGCATCAGAAACAACACAGATGTAACAGAACTTGATTATTCACAAAAATGAGAGACAACTAATATGACAAAGTAACTATCATAACAAAATTTAAAAAAATGAGAGAGAAAACTCTGACATCAAATAACTGAAAATACAAAGTCACAGCCTCTACTCCCTACATGTAAGATACGGTCAAAACAGAATACAATTTTTTCTCGGTGATTTTTTTGTTAATGAACTACCTGGTCCCAAAGCTTGAAAGCATGCAAAATCTGCATCTCTCTTGAAGTGCCCAAACTGTGAAGCTACAAATGATGTATTATCGAATATCAGTTCATGAAATCCTCCATGTCACTGGTTTCATTTTGCATACAAGTTAGACAATGCCAACTGATATGTTAAAGGAGACATGGATAACTTTGAGAGTAACTGCAGGCACATCCAAAAACATATTTTGTGTTTCAGTTTCATGATAAAGGTATTTGGGTACAAAGTTACACACATCACAAACACACGTCATAGAGAGAGTTGTTAAGATGATAAAAACCAACTGAAACTTAAATATTCAGATGTTTTTAGAGTCAACATCATCGGAAAGTTTTCTTTTCTTTTAGTTAAGTAAGGAAATAAATGCTCAAATAAATGCAAATGTAGTTTATTACAGTGAACATACAGTGAAGTCTGCCACTACATATTCATAGAAAAAAGAATATATGACAGTTATGACAGAAAAATATGTAAAAAATTCTACAGTTTTGAAAGCCAAGAAGATAAAGTTCAGCACTGAGGATATGACACTGATGGACAATTCACTTACAGTAGCCATGTTGTAGAAGCCCTTATGAACTTGGCCAATCACTAGTGCTGAAAGCATCACGTGATAATTGGCTGTTACATCAAAAAACCTATTAGCTCTCGATTGTCAGCGTGGTTTCTTACAGTGGATAAAGGCAATAAACTGGATTTTGCTGTTAGTTTAAGTCTTTTACTGATAAATTTTGGACCACATATTTATGGACAGGGAACTGAGAAAGGCTGCCCGTGTCAGAATGCCTACATGTTGAGCTGGCAAGAAAACAGCCTTGGGAGAGTAACTGCTTGAAGAAAAATATTGTGATATTGAATTATTTTTCTTTAGCAAAGTCAGAATTATTACGAAAATGTCTTCTCGAAATCTGCATGAAAGAGTCTTTTATAAATCAGAAAGTCCTGCTATTGTCTGTAGATCCCCTGATGTCGGTACAGCCAGCTAGGTCTAATGCAGGTCAAAGACGAGGACAAACAGGACTGCTAAAACAAGATGCCTGTGCCCACGAAGATCTGTTTTGTGTTTTTCTGTTTGTATTTTCTCATTGACATACTGATTCATACCGACTGTCTGGGAGTGCCCCTACATTTTGTGACATCACTCTAGATAGCTATCACATGGCATCACCACTACATACTGATGATCATTTGTCATTTATTTAGGTGTAGAATTTTCTAAATATTTTTAAAACATTTCTGGAATTCTTCTTTATTAATTAATTCATCCTTAGTGGGTGACTTTATGTTCACTTTAAAATAACCTTTAAAAATGTCGGTCCAGATTTCAATTTTATTTACCTACCTGTTGATAAAAGTTTTTTCCAGGATTTGATGAGAGATTTTGCCAAAGTTATAACATCATCGTTACTACTGGCTTTCCTGAAATTATTCACAGTCATTCCAATTCTGGTTTTCTGCAAATGACAAAAAGAAATATAAAATAATAGAATTTTTCTACATATTTTACATAAATGTATACAAAAATTAATTTGACAGACTGATGCCCTTGTATTAAAACATAATATATTTATACTGACTGGTCACACTGTCTTTTACATGGTATTGCCATGCAGGAACCTTCATATTAGAGACACACAAATTAGATTTATACCACTTGAGGATAAATTGGTAGAGCAAGTACACGCAGTTAATCCCCAACATCTGCTTCAAGTCATTACCGAGTCAAAATAATACAGACCATTTAAAACAAACATTCTGAAAGTACTGCAAGAGCAATATTTATTTATTTATTTATTTGATTGGTGTTTTACGCCGTACTCAAGAATATTTCACTTATACGACGGTGGCCAGCATCATGGTGGGTGGAATACATGTCCACTATTAGTCTGAGCCATAAGATTAACACCTATGTGAAATGGAAGAAATATCTCGCCACTCAAACCTGATCTGACACTTGTCAACTTATGGTGTCAACTGTATCAATCTTTAGTGAGAAAAAGCCTAGGGGAAATCCACACAATGCACACCATAGTTACTGGAGATCAAATAGTGCAAGCTGTTAACCACTTCCTGTTAAGCTTTTTCTTTTATTTATTTATTTGAATGGTGTTTTATGCTGTACTCAAACATATTTCACCTTTAAAAATGCAGCAAAAAATTTCACATGGTGTGAAAATGTAGCATACATTCCACCAGATATAGCAATTACATGAATTAAAAATCTGAATAGTTTTAATAACTGTCAATATGACAGGGACATTTATATACAGGGACGACTACGACGTCACAAGGTCAACGGTGGCTCGATTGTAGATGTATAGGGATAGTGTGCAAATGGTAAGGTTTAAGCCAAGTGCTTATCTGTTGAGCAGAGTTTTGTAAGTAATTTCGACATTATGCCATGTCCCAGTGTGGCTTGTTACTGCAGCAACACAACATAGGATACCGTAAAGTTATATAAATGGCCTGAAAAAGCAAGAGATTGAGAAAATATGGACCGGGTCTCATAAATAACACCCTTCGATTAAAGAGGACTCAAACATGTGAGAAATTTGCTAATTCAACTAGAAACAAGAAAATAACAAAGGACAAAATGAAGCTAAACGAAAAAGAAAAGGATGTACACATTTTCACTCTCAGACAGCTTGTCATTTACTTGTTTATTTGCGTGTTTGAAACAGCAGGCTGTAAGGAGCTGCTAGCCTTTGCTCTACATCAGCCAGGAGGCTACAGGGTGGCCCTCGAGCTCAGTTCACACCTCAACTATCATACCTACAGGCCATTTTGACTGGGCCCAAAACATTTCTGTGAGTTACCATTCACTGCTTATATTCAATATGATTCAAGCCTTATTTATTTACTGGTGACACTTTTTAAAACACAAAAGATTAGATCAACTGCCACTTTCACTATCGTTGAGCGACAGACTGTTCTCGTTCATTTGTCTCAGACAAAGCATACGGGAATATGTTTGGGACATCTACAGTATTTGTGCAAACGTCATCCATCGTATCCCTCAGTCACTGTGTTTTGGACACTTTTCAAGGACACTATGCAAATAATGTTTTTTTTCAAAATATATTTACTGTAAAATAATTTTACCTATATGATTTTTAGAGTTCTAATTAAGAGGTGTACACATGATGGTAATTACAGATTAAGTCATATCATGGCTTTTGGAAAAGCACATAATGAGTAATGTATGGGTTGTCAATGTTTTGCAGGGCTTTTTCAATGCATAATCTCAGCAGGTCTTCATGTTATATGACATCAGTGCGCCAGGGCTCCATGGCCGAAAATATAGGTAGAGGGTCCAACTTTAATGCTTTGTTTTTTACAAGGAACTAGTTAAGATAATATTTTTTTTAAAATCACAACACAGCAGTAATATTGGGTCTAGGGAACATGTAGTGTGCAAATAAAGTTGTTGGGGATGTCCTTTAACAATTACAGAAATTTTAACCACTGCAGAATATAAAACATGTAACATTTATCATTTGCTGTCCCTAATATACAGGAGCAAAACAGAAAAAGCACCTTGTGAAAACATATAGTAAAACAATTTAACATTTGCATTCCCTCACCTCCCCACCAAACAAAGCTGAAACTATTTTTTTGAAATGTTCACGCAGTGTTTTCCATCATCAAACACAAATAAGTACATTGTGATGAGTTGTCATAGAAAGGATATACATGTATACCTGTAACACTTCCAGGGTCATTGGAAGATCTCTGAGAGTTTTTAACAAGTCAGGAGCACTGCCATGATCCTGAAATGGAAAGAGTAAAGCAACAAATAAAATAACATGACTTACATCATTACATTAACACACTCTTGTTTATACAAGAAAGTTCAATACAGTACATCACCAACAACTTAACAGAATTTTTTATAACCAGTTAATTTCTCTTCTATATGAACTGTGGTACTGAGAAGAATGATTCGCTGGTGAAAAACACATGAAAGCATATTTTCTGAAAATAAACAAAAACATGAAATGCATCTTTTAAAGTTTAAAGTTCCACTTTTTACCTTTTCTCTGAGCAAATTCATTCATTCAGAAAATTTAACACTTGATGTTTATTACCTCTGAAAAAGGAACAAAAAAATTTTTTGTGGCATTTATTTGTCTGCAACTTTAGAAAAAAGTTATGCACAGATTTTGATGAATCTTTGTGCACTACTTGCCTTTGACACCAGCATCAATCCATTAAATAAAGGAACTTGCACCTAGCTAACTGCAATCATTAGTGCTAATCAATATACTGCCAAAAATCTCAGAAACAGCCTTTTTAACTGTTGTGGATGCGCCTTTTCCAATCAGAGTTGCATATGTGCAACTGAGTTCACTTGGATGAAATGTTCTGAGCCTTACCTGCCTCAATATTCCTACTTTGACCCATAAGCCGGCCATTTATAGACAGAAACATTTTTTGTTGTTGTAATACCTGAATTTATGATCAGAGACCACCTCAAATTTAACATTAACTTTGTCATGAAATAAACTTACTCAGCTTAACCTGCATTCGATACTAATCTCCCAATACATAACCAGTAGGCCTAGTACTACTAACTGAAAGGAGTCAACCAGGTGTGCTGGTTCAATTAAGTTGAACATTGAAGTCTATTTTCCACAATTTCTGACATTTAACTGCCTCAAAATTTAATCATTGAATTCTAAACTGTGGTAGGTCCATTTCACAAGGCACATTGTGGAGCGAAGTTGGTCATTAAATCCACTCCAAATGGCAGCACGCCCCTATTCCTGGTGTACATTAGAGAGAATAGGACCTTTATTATCACTCAAGTAAGTGTAAATCCCTTTCCAAGTCGAAATGTTGTTGAAATCCACAGAAATATTTCCTTCCCGTTCGTCAAAATAACTTTTTGTTGTAAACAATGCGCTTTTGAAGAGAGAAAAGTCAACACTTTGTCCGATTTTCTGCATATAACTTGTCTGAAATGGATTAAAACGTGTTTAAGTGATTGAAAGCATCATTTCTCTTGAATCCTCAACAGAAATTGGTGTTTGCTACCGTTTTAGAGTGGATTTACGGGCACGCTTCATTCCGCAAAGTGACATGTGGAATGGACCTACCGCTTTTTTGAATTTGACAATTAAACGTTCACGCAGATAAATGTCCAAAATTGTTGAATATAAACCTCAACGTTTAATTTAACTGAACTACCAGGTGTGCCAGCATTATGCGCATAACTATGAGTACTACAAATGACAACTAGAAATCCTAACAAAGAAAGATAATATACTTACCGCAGTGTTGTTAACAATCATCTTCTCTAATTTTTTCCCAATCTTGACCACTTCGTCCTCACAACCCATTTTGTAGATAAATAAATAGAAAACCTTAGTCGGCGATTAGAATTTAGCCAATGTAAGTTTAATGACCTACTACAGATATACAGCTTAGCCCAAATAGGGGTATTTTTAACGTAATCAATGAACAAGTTCCTGGATTTTTTTAGTCAAACTCGCGGGGATTGTTTGTAAATATGGCGGGACATCCGGTCCGATATTCCGGAACCTCCTACATCATTAACAAAATAAAGCGCATGTACGATTTGGATTAGTTGCATTGCAATTTTGCACCACAATTAATAAATATCAACATTTTGGAATAATTTTGAGTTCAGTCGCAAATATTCGTATATTTCATCCCCACAAACATATTAATGGGTTATTTATGTTGATCGAAGGGATGTTTGAAGTTAGTTGTGTTCGAAAACATGTTGGGCCCGAATTTGGCGATGTGTAAGAATCACCATCCAGGAACAAACTATGTTTGGCAATAACATGAATAGAAGAAAAAAACCAAATGCTCAGAATGGAAGTAAAGAGTCTGTGGCCAGCAGTGGCGAAATGGTGAGAAGTTGCTGCAAGTATCGAGGTCACATAAGTTAATGTAATTTGCTAGCTTAGTACTTCACAGTTCAGTACTCGTAGGATAGAGTTTTCATATACAGTACTATCACAGCTCTTTCATAGCCGTGTTCCAAAAGCTTTGAACACCCCTGTACTCTCCATGTTGTCCTCAATATACTAATGCCATCTCCAAAATAATATGTTTGTCTCTAATCCTTGTCTATTTCTGCATGTGACCTAGCCCCGTATGACTACGCTTCATTGAGGCTGGTACAGTCATGGATTGCTTCTATTCACCCGTAAAAGAAGCATAGTAAAATTTCGGAAAACAGTCTGTTACTATCCTCCCCAGCCTGTCCAGTTACTCTTTAACAATGCATAGCACCCCAGGGCACCTGACTGTTAAAATCCTTAGCTGTCGATGCCCCCAAAGGTAAATATCCATCCATCCGTCTGTTTTCCAAAATTTTACGATGCTGTCAGCAGAGTTGAATGGGAGAAACCCATGACTATGCAAGCCCCAGGGAAGCATAGTCTTCCAGGGCTACATCCAACCCTAGTTGCTGAATGTAACTCTGAAATCGAACATTGCAGTTCCAAGAGTTACAGAGAGAAAAAGGCTCAGATGTGTGAGGGGTTGTGCATTAAATTTTCCTCAGCATAAATCAGTGTCAGCCTCACGTTCCTATAAATTAACTAACCTAATCTTATGTTGGCCTGATAAAAAATACTCCATGTCAATAACACCGATCGAAAAAAAAAAAACGGTACATTTTTAGGGTCTACTGTGACTGCCATCTTGAAAACTCAATAAATGCTATGATATGGACCCATCTGAGTTGTAGAACTGCCTTGGTTTATAAGGCTAAGTTTTCAAATGCTACATTGCTGGTCTATATGATCAATGAAAAACAGTGGAATTTTTTACTTTGTTTATTACCTTAACACCTACATGTGGAATACAGTACAGTACATATCCATGTAGCTCTCCCGCTGACACATTGAGGGACAGAAAGCTACTTGTTTACACTTGTGTAGTGCTAAACTATACCTTGGAAGATTGCAAAAATATACATGAAGCTGTGTTGAAAGCAGGCTTTTTTATTTAATGCAGGCTTTTTATTTATTGGTAAGCCTTTACTTTTGCTCAGTGTAATGTAATGTTCAACCAATGATGGATGTTAAACAGCTAAGTTTACCTGTTCAATTTCTTTAGTTTATACATTTTGTGTTTGTCTGAGAAAGAATACTGAATGAATGGCTTAATGTCACATTGACAGTATTTCATCCATATTGCGGTGATAGAATGATTTTGAAGAACCATTGCATTGTTAAATGATTTTTATGGGATTCATTCCGTACACCTGATGTCTGCGAAATGTACATGTATATGGAATGTCATAATGAATCCAATACTAACAGAACTTCAATTATTTTAGAGTGGATCAAGTTTGGAGAACATATCTGGTCCCAGAGAAGGAAAGGAAGGCCTGGGCCTATCTGGTGACATGCCTCCTTCCAAAATGCTGGGAATCACAGTACAGTTCCAGGTGTATTACTTGGGGATGGTTCAAGACATCCACATGCCTGCTTCTGCCCAACGAGATAATGAGGCACAGCTCATTGACTATGTAGAGGAAGCCCAGGTGAGTTAACTTCATGTACCTAGAAATTTGCTTTCAAGCTTTGGCACAGCTTACTCAAACTTCATCAGCTCGGAGGTCATTGAGGTGGAAAATATGCATGAACAGGCATTGTCTTTACCAGGTAGCAAGTGCATGTACATGTGTGCCCCTATTACAAAAAATAACTGTTTTCAGCTTTTTAAATTCTGAACCTTTACAATCATAATCTTACTGTTACCTTTCATGAATCGTCTAATGTACAAGTGTTCGGTAACTTTTTATTTTAAAAGCCAAATTTCATTATCTATAACAGATGCAAGGAAAGCTTCCAATAACTGCCAAAGATAAAGACACTGTTATACTTAATGTCTCACGGCATGGAATCAAGGTGCTGGACTCTGCTAGACAGGTATGGTTGACATAAGTAGCAACATGTAATGGCCTTTTCACTTTGATGTTGTGTTAAAATGTTGTTGTTTTTCTTAGAGTTACAAGGTATCATGGTGTGTTCATCAATCTACAACTGATAAATATAATAAACCTGACCTTAGTAAGTTGGTTTAAATAAGAAGTGTAAGAATTACAATGGTGATTGGTTTTATGCCCCATTTCATACCAAGAGTGATGACAGTTAAGATAGATTTTAGGTTTATGTAACCTTTGTCAGAAGAATCATTGATTATGTCAGTAGGTACAATTTGGTTAATACTGTTCTAGTTTACATTTTTGTATTTACAGGAAGTGATGCAGAGGCACCCTCTTCATACAATAGCTCAGGCCCTGTATTACGACGATGGGTTTGGGAAAACAAATGTTGCCATCAAGATTGGACAAGTTGGACGAAGAGCCCCAATTTTCCAGTGCTATGTCTTTCAATGCCACTCTGAGGTAACATTATCATTAAACCACGAATGATATGCAGTTGTCAAGGAATGAAATGTTAAAAAAGTCTTAATCAATTAAAGCATGAATTATCAACAGCTTTGTTATCAAGCGATTGAATGTACTGGAGTGGCCATTACTGCAGTCTATTGTTTGTTGAAGACTACTTTGTCTTATTAGTAACTACTAAATTGGTTTCCTGCACTCATAGAATAGGCCATCATTATATGAGTGAAAAAAGTCTTAAATATCTTAGGAAAAAACAGTCAAGTATTAAAATAAATCATGTATGAATGGCGGTATTAGCTAGATAAGTTTTGAGCAAGCTGAGCCCACTTCCACAAAACTGGGTTTATACATTTTTCAGCATGATTGACATGGCACTATAACTTAGACAACAGTGGTTACAAAAAAAAAAGTAAAAAGAAATGGGATTCAACATTGGTTTTGTGAAAGTGGCCCTAGGTGGCTGTGTGTTTTTGCACAACACTGATTTATGCACATGTGTTCTGTGTTTTAGTATTTTAGGTTCCTTAAACCATAATGGCCTAGCAGCTCACAGTGGCTATGCGGAACATTGAGCAGAGGTCACATGTTCAAATCAATTTCTGTCTCTCTCTTTTGGCTGCGGTTTGAAGTCAGAAGGGTTGTCAGAAACATGTACATGGAGAATGTTGGTGGTTTACTTCAGATGCTCTGGTTCCCAACATCTTAAGTTAAACCTTATACATGTTTTCAAAAGGGTGGTAACGCAAGAATAAAATAATCTGGATTGTATTGCAGGCACAGTAATGAAACACAGATTTCAATGAATTTGGTTGAACTACTTTTTATTTTTTTTTCTCTCATTTTAATTTCAGGACCAATCTCAAGCTATCTGTCAAAGCTTAAAGCAGTTGTTTGATGCCATTACTCAGAGACATGATGGTGTGTGATAAACTTGTGTGTGTTTTGGTCTACCCTCTTCAGACATACCAGTGTGCCTGTGATGCAATTCAATGTGAAGTAAATTGAATGTATATCTGAACAGGCCAAAAAGACATATGTATTTAGGCTGAAGTCCAGTTTGTTCAGAACAAAGATTTCAAGAAGTGACTAGTAAATACTCGGTATGAAGTATTTTTGACCATAAGATTTTTGTCCTTGTTTGCTGTGACTTGGCTACTTTGTTATGGTGGGTCATACCTATACAAGCTGCTAATGTACATGGGGTGTTCTGATATTATAATAACAATGTCCATGTATCACACATGTATCTTTGTGACAAGAATCATATGAATTATTTAGTTTTGTAAGCTGCCAAGTTCAAAGAAAGAAAATTTGCATGAGAAATTGTATGGGCTAGTGTGCCTTACTACTTTAATGTGATCCTTACTGTAAAGTTCATTAGTGTTCTAAGAATAGACAACATATATTTGACAACAAATGCAAGCCATAACATTGTTAGAAATGTTTGAAGTGGAATGTCTTGTATGATGACTTGCAGAGATAATACCCAGTTCCACAGACTCCTAACTTGAATTTGACTTAAGTTTTCCGTAAGTACTAGAATGCTTCTTTGGAAAGGAGCCTAGGTCTTGTATCTGGACTAAAGCACTCAACCAGTGTTGACCCAATGTGTCTGATTTAAAAACTTGTAAAATGTTGCCTATACAGCATTCCACAATGTAACGTTAAAGTTCAGTTTCATTGAGGCCTCACCTGTCATGCCCGTTGTACATTTTAATGCTGTGCATGTATTTAATTGTTGTATGTATAAAGGGTCCTTATTTATGAAAAAAAGATTGTTCTTTGTCTGGTTATAAATGTATTCAGTTAATTTCTTGATCCTGTGAATTTTAATATATGAACTGCATGCAGATTCTGAGAGTTTTGTTGTTGTTGGTTAGGTTTTGTGTGTTTAGGTTTGTTTGGAAGGTATGATGGAAAAAGTAAGTTTCAGCACTAAATGTGATTTTTATGACATTTATTCTTTGATTCTATCTTTAAAATGCACTTTTTGGTGTAATTTTAGATTATTTACTGGAAAACACACTTTTTGTGCGTAATCTTAGGTTATTAACTGAAAAATGCACTTTTTGGGAGTAATTTTAGGTTTTATTAACTGGAAAAAAATGCTATTTTTGCACATAATATTAAGGGGTTTTTTTTCCTGAAGAATGCACATTTGAGGATAATCTTAAGTTATTTACTGTACCATACAAAAATGTGAAGGTCATTTTGTCAAAGAGCTAATGACGTGCCTTGGATATATTAGCTAGAGTAGTGCTGGGAGTATGAATTTATTTCAAACCCTTGATTTTTAATCTCAGCTTATTTCTCCCTCAAAAGCAAGTAGGCATACTTATTTGCCTTCAGATATTTTGAATGAATGTAATTATTAATATATTTTTGTACCTACATGTATATTTAATTTTGTACAAAGATGTTGTTAGTTATACAAGATATAGAGAAATTTTATAAAGCTTTTTAAGTTGGAACATGCTGTTTGCCTTTGTACAAATGTAGATAATACAAGATATGCTCTGCTGTATTGTGTAAATATTGATATATAAATAAATGGAAAAAAGTGTACAAGCAAGCAAATGTATGATACATGCTTTCTCATATAATGTGCATCCTGATAAAAATGATTATGTACTTCAGATTGACTATAAACATCTTCCATGTGTACCCAAGAGGCAAACATATGCTGCATGAAGATATTTTATCATTTGAAAAGTTTAATGGGTTAATTTTTGTGTTAAAACATTTTGTTTGTAAATTGAAGTCTACATTTAATGGTTGGGTTCACGATTACTTAAGGCAGAGGGACAGAGTTCAGTGGCTAGGTGCAACACAGGCAACCACCACACCATCAGTGTTAGGGTTCAGTCCTCACATTGGACAATGTATGGATTCTCTGCCAGAGTATTATCTTGTTTAGTGTTAACAATACACTTGGATGGAGCTGATTGTGCACTTTACCATTTGTTAAAGAGTACGGTCTTCCTTCAGTGTAGCACGTGAGTAAGTACCTCAGAAGTGGGAAAGTAATTTGTACAGTAATTTGATAAAAGTTTAACCCAGGCTTTTTGATATCTGTTGCCATCATTTAGGTAGAAAATTCTTGAGTAAGCATGTCAATAAATACATTTTCTTAAGATGTAAAACAGCACTTTTCTTTCAGGAAGGTCAGGAAACTGGGAAAGGCTGCCTGGCTTTGACTGTCAGGCCCTTTACCCAAGTGGTCACTTTCATGAATTAGATCTCGCCAGTTCGACTAAGCCTTACGTGTGGAGGTTTGCTGAGTACCTGGTTTGCTCCACTCAATAAAAAAAAAGTGGAAAAATTTTTGAGAAATGCATAGGTCTGTGTGAACAGAATTTCCAGTAAGTCTAGAGTAGATAAGGAAACTTTATTGGACTTGAGATTTCCAGAAAACCGGTATCAAATCATATGCATGCAGTGTGTATGCAGGCATCCATTACAATATGGTTCACCCAATTCCTATGATCGGAAAGCAGACTTATGTAGTCGTAACAAATTGTAAAAGGATATGTATGAAAAAGCTATGAAACAGATAAATTTATCTGTACGAGATGAAAGACGACTGGAGGAAGCTTTCACTTTGTATCACAACAAATGGAATACAAGATTGGTTCATTCTGAGGGCTGTACAGAGTTTCTAAATTAGAAAACGTGTATGTATTTACAGGTATGGTAATTACACTTGAACATAATTGTAGGTATATATGTTACACTTAAATGCTTTGGCTTTACATATTTAAGGCTGAGCAATTGTCTTTTACAGTACCTAAAAAAGTTATTTTCATCAATGAACTTAACTAAAGAGAACACATTTAGACTGTAAATTATATACAAACATAGGACTGCCTATGGTTTGCACACTGGATTACATGCACCTAACATTGGCAATCAACTCCAGGCCAATTAACAACCATAATCTTTCAGACATTTATGATGTTTTGAATGCATGCTAACACAAAAACAACAGGCATGGTAAAAGCCATTACACAATTCAACTCAGACATTTTTTATTTCTTTGATAATATTAATGAGACACTCGTTTCAGGTCATGTCATTTCAGAAAATTTGTTCCACTCTTTGATG
Source organism: Liolophura sinensis (assembly GCF_032854445.1). NCBI lineage: Eukaryota > Metazoa > Mollusca > Polyplacophora > Chitonida > Chitonidae > Liolophura > Liolophura sinensis. The sequence goes on from NC_088301.1 coordinate 34,000,813, forward strand.
TGTATAACAAAACTGTCGAGAACAGTGAACAATAGGTTTTAAGTTTTAAAAGAGTGTTGCTGCCATAGGTAAGATAAATGTTGCTTGATGCCACAGCCATGTTAGCATGCTGCTAGAACGAGCACAATAAAATGCTCATGTATTGAGAAATCTTTCTTTTTCTGATGAAGATTAGCAGAAAATTCTTTTCTGTTCCAAGCATATTCTTTATGACAACAATAGGTTTTTAAGCTGGTTGCCAACAACCTGCAATATTTTCCTTGATTAGGTTTTTATAATTGAAATCAATTATATATTAAGAAGGCACTACATATACGTGTATCTCCAAATAGCAGACCCACAGTCAAGAACAATGTATACATGAATGTATCACCATCCTGTCTTAAATTTACAGAATGCTGGTAAAATATAGTTGAAATAAATGCTGTACATTATACATATATCACACACCAAGTAACTTTTTCCACGTGTTTTCTGTTCAACAAACATACATAAATGCTATGTAAATACATATATGCTATGTACATATACACAAAGGATAAAAAAAAAATTGAAGAAATCCACTGTCAAAACACACGAAAAGCTTTTGATTTCAGAGTAAGAGGGCATTGTGCACAAATTCCAGAATTGTGTGAAACATATAACTGATCTCTAACAGAGTACAAATATTTCAAAGCTCAACTTGATAATGGAAATAATTTGCTGCTCATACAGGTAAAGGTACATGCATGTATGTAACTTATCTATGAACTTTAAAGCTTTTTGTGGAGGGCAAATTGTAAGTCTGCCGTGTAAAGTTATGACAGAGTGGTGTCCCCTTGTGACGTGACATCACTGTTTAACAGTTATTTACCCATCCTAAAACAGACAAACAGGTATGTATTTTGTAAGTATTGTAATAACTTGCAAACTGAATACCTGTACAATAATTTACTTTTCTGTAAGTTACACAGCAGTTCGCACTCAAGCAAAAAAATGGCTCATATGAGGGGAAAGGAAAACCATATGGCAATTTGTCCGTGAAACGCCACAGGACACTCCCCGCTGTTTATCCTGCCAAAAAAATCCATATTTGTCCCATGCATTCTAAATCGCTATTTTGCTTATAGTTACAGTGCATTTAACTTATCACAAAATGTATACTGCATGGATGTTACAAATTTGGTAATAACAATCACGCAACATATAGTTCTCTACTGTTTGGTGGCTATTAAAAAGAAAAACCATTGAACAAAATATGTGTAAAAAAAATAGCTCTCATTGGCAAATGAACATACAAGGTAACACAGTAGGAAACGTCCAATATCATGTTGAAATTAACGACGACGCAATCTTAAATGACGATATGAAATAATACACAGGATGAGGACTACATGCAATTTTTGACAGACATTTTGGATTTATTTTCTTAATTAGCTGCAGCAGCCATTGCCCATAACAAGGTCTCTTAATTAAGTGTTAAAACTGTATATACTAATAATTTGGTCTAACTTTGACAAGGCACTAAAGAGCTCGCCTGTACGAGACATGAATGTCAAACTACATGTACATCTCAATAGATAAAGGACTTACATATGCGTATTTACCTTAACATGGATTGTAATATACAAAAAGAGACACGATGGTAATAAATTTTGTAATTTATAGTAATCAATTCAACACAGATCATCAACAAACATCCCCCCTCCTATTATTGTGCTTTTACATGTAGGCAAAACCTGAGCTAAATACAGGGATTCCAATTCATGAGACTAAGTTGTGAATTTTGTAATTTACTGCAATTAACATAGGACATTGGCATTGGAACATATCCTTTGGTGTAATTGTGCTTTACATGTATGCAAAGCCTGAACTGAATACATACAACACCTTTCTAAGATACCACCATTTACCTTCACAGTGCTTTCACAGTTATTGGATGCAGATGCTCAGGGCATGGCATTAGCTACACCTGTACAAACTAAAAAGAGCAATTTTATAGTACATAAAGGTCACATTATATTACTATTAGAGCTGAAACTTACATTTTTCCATGAGGATATCATCTTAACTTTCAAACAACCCTAAAAAAAAAATACTGAGATGAACTGTAGTCTCAGAATGTGTGTATCAGCAATGGTGGACAGGTCACATATAGTATTCGGCACAAAGCAGTTCCCACATTTAATTTAGCTTCAACTTATACATAATATATTAACGGATCCTTCAGTGGACCCACTACAAACAGATTCAACCTTACAAAAAATATAGCAATATGTTAAATTTTAAACTGATGAGAGAGCCAGAATTAAATACATGTAAATGTAGAACCAAATACAGATCCCCATCACCTTTTCCCTGCATTGAAGAGCTGACTTCTGTAGAGATTCGGCTCAAAATTTCTAATCCATGAAATTAGAATTCCTAAAGAAATGATGAAATAATACAGAAGACTTTGGTCTGAGTCTCTTCAAGTGACAAAGCAAGTGACTTGCATCTTTATGCCTTGTGTCAGGAACAGTGCATATCCTGCTGCAAACGCATCATCTAACTCAAACGTTGATCCACTTCATCATATGGTGGAGGTGCTGTTAAGAAAATACATTGATAAAATCAGGTAAAGATCGATTTGTGAACACAAGAAACAAGTATTTTAAATTGTATGCAAATGATTGGACATATTATAGTACATATTGTAGTGTATATTATCATGATTACAGCACATGTTCATAAGGTCCAAATCACCCAATTTCAAGATAATTCTATTTGTGCTGATATTTTACACATCATCTACATACAGCTAAGACTTCCAGATGTCTACTGACGTGTCTAATTTTGAGAGGACAATCAAATGTTCAGTTTTATCCAGGGTTCCCCTTCTACCATCCACTCTAGTCAATATATATAGATATATGGCTGAAAATTGACTTCTTTGAATGGGTAACCTCCCCTCATAGTGTAGACATGGGAGATATTCAGCGGAATTCAGACGTCAGACACTGCACCAAGTTGTAATTATGCAGCCTACCATGTAACTTCAGTTTGGCCATATAGATTACTGTGAATTACACGTGCTATGTAATTCTTGGTCGATACAAAGGAAGATGGTTTTTGGTTTAGCAGACATACAATTCCCTTTGAAATGTTGTATTGTACACAGGTGCAACCCATGAGCGAAAGCTGCATTATGGGAATCTCTGTGCTGCCTCATTTTTATGTTATCTCATCGGGTGGACAGTTTAGACTAGTGACAGACTTCCCCTTGTAATTCATTTCATTGACATTTTTCAAAAAAAAAAAAAAAAAAAAAAACTTTAGGGAGTTTAGTTTAATGGGAATTCAGTGCAACCCATTTTTGTATTTAGCTGAACCAACTCAAAAAAATCAGAAAATTTTTGGTAATAGGCCCCCTTAAAAGCTGAATCTGGACTACAGATCCAGGCGTGAAGTTAAGAGATACTAACAATAAACTTCCAACTCATAGGGAAAGGGGCTAACACATTCATGTAAAATAAATCTCCAATTCTATACCTTTCCAAATTAATATTGAGAAGAAAAAAAAAAACATGCCGTGAACTTTTTTCTGATAAAAAATGGTCGAACACAAAATACATTTATGGGCTTGGCAAGAATATTTAAAAAAAGTTAAAAGCAGAACTTCCCTTTTCATGAAATAATCAAAAACTTTAATGCAGTTATTTCTCTTTATTTAAATGGGCATTTTATTAATTTTGAATAAAATCAAAAGTGAGTTGCCTTGGTCACATTTTTGCCCTTCAACACAAAAATGGGTCACCCACTTGGTGAACATAAACTACCTTTATCCCCTGATTCCTACATTTGTTCAATTGCACTAGAGAACATTTAATGGTGACAAAAATGGTGATGATTGTGTAAGTCACACAGAACTGGACTTTAATTGCACATTTAACAAATTTTTACATTACAATTTTTCTCAAAAGTAAGTGCAGCAAATACTTATTACAAATGATACCGGTAATATTCCGATAGAAAATTGAGCTAATTAGAGGCATTCAATGGGTGAATCCCTAAACGTACAAGGTTAATATTATCTTCCTACATTCATGTGGTACTTACGTTCATCAGTAGGGATGTATGGTGGAGGAGCAATCTGCAGCTGGATTCTGCCTACATGAGAATTGATTATGTCAAATTGGTCCTCTCCAAGAGCAAAGGGCTGCACTCTTTCAGGGCTATCATATGGAAGGTAGGCTGGAGCCTCCAGGGGCAAGTGGGGGTGGACCCCACCCTGAACTGTTCCTATCACAATCTCGATTGGCAACTTGACTTTTGGGTTTAGCCCAGCAGGCACTATAACCAGCTTGAAAAAAAAATACATAATTTATCAATATTTTTTCACTTATCAACATATAACAAAATACAATATGTAAGGTACAGTACAATATCAATGTACACAGAAGATAAACTGGATGAACACATACATGTATAGTAGGTTAATGTCTTGCATTTATGAGAGCCTCTGAGGCCGAAGTGGTTAGCACTCCACCACTGCGAACTGACCCAGGAGTCTCTCACCAATGGGGTCACTGTGAGTTCAAGTGCAGCTCATGCTCAGCTCATGCTGGCTTCCTCTCCTCCTGTACGTGGGACGGTCTGTCAGTAACCCGCAGATGGTCATGGGTTTCCTCTGAGCGATGCCCAATTTCCTCCCACGATAATGCTAGTTACCATGGCATGAGTGAAATATTCTTGAGTACGGCGTAAAACACAAATCAAATAAATCTTGCATTTATGCACTGCCACACCATCATCTTCACTTAATATCTAATCGGTCCTTCATGTTCTACATAACATGAAGACATGAAGACTCTAGAATACCACTTTGGTATTAGAGCTCGAGACTGAGTGAGAGCCACAGCATTGTGGCGAATACTGATCCTGCCAATCGTCTGATAGACTTTCCAACACAGTCACAGATAATAAACTATAAAGAGCTTTTTTCAAACATGTATGGAAATAACACACCCTTGATAACTGTTCCAGTGAGGTTGCCTCAGAGTTGCTCCCTCAGCTATATTGTGTATGTTACAAAATGTCAAGTGTTTACTCTATCAACTGTTATCACTGTCTTGCTAACAACTTATAACTTATCCTAAATAATGGCACATGGAAACAAAAATGGGTTGTCATTTATAAAACATGCACACAATACAACAATGTAAGGCTTCAAATAAAAATACCCAAGAAGTAAACAAGAAGTATTCCTGTCACAACTACATTTGTACTGGCTAAAACGAGCAGACCAGTCAATACTGGAAGAACTGGGGTACATGCACATTATTGGGCCGTACCTGAAGACAGTATGCTATGGTAAAGGTCCCGCTATTTGTAGGGGGCAACTCAGGGATTGTCAGGCAGTCCGTGTCCCACACATCAGTCGCTCCAGCCGGTATGGAGTGGTGTCGCAATCCTGTAACTGGATTCCTCACAGTCTTCACCTTTCTATTAGTTCTCAACTTTATAATCTGTAAAATAAACAGTTTATTACACACATACATCATGACTCACAGCTACCCCTAGTGCACTCGCTAGTAGGCTACACTGCTGTCCAAAATGAAATCATGGCATGCCAAACCTGGATTATTTTCTTCCCTTATTAGTACAAAGAATAGTAATAATGACCTAACACAGATTCTGGGCTAATAAAATATTGCTTATGCTTTAACAAATATTGGTATTGTTGTATAAAAGTACATCTACAAGCATGGCTGAGATCATATGTTAGGTAAATGATCTACAAGTGTTGTAATATTTAAAGTATGGTTTTGTCCAATAAACAGGGCATACTAGTATTCAGGAACCAAACGGGGAACCTCAGAAATACATACATTGTATTTTTTTAGGGGGTTAATAGTAAATCACCTATAACCCATCATTGAATCAGTTTTTATTTTCTTGCTCTTCTTTCTTTGTCTTTCAACAAATAAACTATTAAATACTACTAGTCAATACCAACAAATAAGTCACCAAATTTGTCAGAGCTCATGGTGCTACTATGCCACCAGGGGCCTCTGTAATTATGTGAAACTGTTGATTAAACAATTAGAGTCCGGATTTATTATTTACTAACACATAGGTATCCCTGTATATATTGTGAAAATAAGATACTGAAACTAAGAAAATGAAATTTTTAAGCATGCCATATAAATCTGATAAATTGGATACCTAAAACTGATAGTTAATGACTGAAGCTAATTGCCTGCATTTCTCTGCTAACATTTGCTGCTTTCTGTGAAAATACTTTAAACATATCCAACCTTACAACTTCGCTATTAGATCAATATTAGAAAATCAATCAAACCAACCATAAGCATTTTGCGTTTGTCCAAGATATGGTTTTTTGGCTATGCATATGGTTGTTACAACAGGTCAGAGAAGAACCACCAAGTATGTATTAGTTTATTCAAATTTCAGGAAGACTTTCAAGTCAGAAAGGTGCAGATTTACAGTACTAAACTAACATTAAGTCTCATTCTCAAAATAGGCAAACATGTAGACACTTGATACCATATAAGTTCGTATCACACGGTTTGTAGTCACTCACAACATAATTCTGTATTTAATTTTAATTCACTATCTAACTTTTATCAAAATCCCTTCAGGTAATATCAATTTGTAACTGGTCCCAGCCTGTTTGGGTAGGGCAACTACTTAAATCTGGACACCAGTCCCTAATTTCCATACAAATATAGTGCTACACCAATTTTCTGAAACCTCTTAATCTTAATTCCTCTTAAATTTCCCTTACCTGAACTAGTTCCACATATGACTTTCTAATTTGGACTTCGGTCCCATTGTTTATCTTTCCATATATTTTAACCTTCTCCCCTGGGACATAACCGCCTTTGTCAACATGGAAAACAACATCCCAGATCCCTGAATGCATTCTCCCATGAAGTGATGCAGCAGTTAATCCCACATGTGCCTGTGGTGACGACTGACCTGTCAGATGATAAGATCATTTTAGATATTACATACATGTACAAACTTAAATATTCATTAAAACAAACAGTTTTAACATTTCGCCCTGCAGTCCTGACTATTACAATTCCCTGATATTAACTGACAACTATATAATACATGAGCATGTCATGGTGTAATTGTTGCACATTTTGAAAGTGTAGATGAGCTACGAGATTCATGTAATCAACTGTCATGTGATTGGTAATTACATGACAGGTGGAATATTTAGAACAGCACCCAAAATAAACCTGTAAAGGACCTTAATTGAATTCTGCAACTTCAGACTGTAAAACATTATGCAGTTCATTTTGACACTTTTATGCATCTCTGCGTAAGGATTAATTAGGCATAACCAAAATATATAAATTATATAATAAATAATTCCTCTTACCAAGTCAAATGTCTGAAATTTTACTTTCTTCATGGGGAAAGTATTGCTTCACACTCCTCATGTATCTAGTAACAATATATACCAACTGCTTTCCAAAAGGGTAACCTATTAGGTTAGCATCAAGCCTGCAATCAAGTACACAAAATAAACATCTTACTTTACCTGAATTTCAGGAAATAATGAAAGGTCCAGGGTATTTAACACTTTAAAGGTTGATTTGGTCTTCTCTCGTGCCAAGCGAGATCCACCCAACTCCAGTTCAGCTACAAGGTAATACTGCACTTTACTGCTTTTAGTTTCAAATGAAGACGGGATATAGAGGGCAGTGGTATTGAAAAGTGACTGTGTGGAAGCCCTGATCCAACTCCTCCCCATCACTGTTGTCACCTGGTGGTTCAAAAACATAATATAACTAGCTTTTACAAAACCAATATTTTCTATTCAGTTGAAAAAAACTTAAAAAAAAAAAAAAACAAATTTGGAATTTTCTACAGACATCATGTCAAATTAAGCTATTCATTACTACAGAATTCACACCATCATTGAATGTTCAAGATTTGTCAGCCTAACACAGGAGGAGATAACGCCTGTAATTTTGCAGAGATGAATATAGGAAAACTGTTATAATGCTGAATTAGGCAAATTACATGCAAAATTTAGTAATCTTTATGAAATTTCCTGGAAATTAAGAATTTTTATTAAGGAAAAAAAAATCTCAATTCTAGATAAATCATGAAAACTTCTATTTCTAGCAAAATAAAACACATTGCTACCTGTTAATTGGTAGACCACATGCCTTAAGGTCATAAAGGACAAGAAACTTACCTGTTGGAAAGACCTTGACTGGAACACCAATTAGCTCTACTTCGGTGAACACAGACGAGCAACAAACTGGCCCAGTACCAGCCACATAGCAAATACAGGGTTTTTCATAGATGTACAAGACTATACCTGCAGATTACAAAACAACAACAGTAAATCTACATGCAACTGCCATAGGAGACCTCCTGTTTTGCCCTTTATGTGCCAAGAATATTTCAATTTGAAGAGTTGAAATTTGGAAAAATGATTGAAAACTGTTTTGCTATTTACATGACGAGCTGATTGGCATCTCAACATGCAATTGTACATTAGACATGCTCAACACATCATAAACCTTAGTATTAATACGTATCGGTGTATGTAATTCAACTTACAGAATTTAAGTTGAATTTAAGTTGACCGATCAGTTCACCCAATAATTGCGTGATTATTGTGTTTACTGGCTAAAGAATGAAGTCTGGCAAGGAAAACTGAACAATAACATTTTCTCCACAGAAATGAAAGGCTTTACCTTTTGGTGCATTTCTAAAAAACTTGTAGCCAATGTTCTAGCACTGCTGTGTGTAATTTCCAGATTTTTTTTGTCAGTTTGTACTGTACAGTATTTCACTTTAGGTTTAGCTTTTTCAAGTGACATCAAAGAACATTTCACGAACAATCTATGGATACACGATATACTGTAGGCTAGAGCTCCAATATTATGAAAACATTTTACATAATATGTCCAGACATATGCACATACGCATAGGAAATTAAAAGATGCAAACAATTTACTAGATTACTGTGCTTGTTTGATAGTGTTCATGTCAAAACAAGGGTGATATTTGTAATCCCAAATGAACACCTATAAAACTTAGAGAAACGTTAAGTCTTGAAAAGTTATAACAGTCGCCATTACATGAAGGTTATTGCCAATCCTCGCAGTCCAGGTACCATATGTTACATACAGGAGCTGCCTGCCCAGGCCTACATGTACTCATAGTTAAACAGGAAAAGAAAACTCGAGCTATTGGGCAGAGTGTTATTTATGTCATGTAAGTTTAAGAAGTTTAAGATACTGAAGACAATTTCACTTTTACATGATGGCATATTAAAATGGTGAAATTTTACCGGCCTTATATACGACACTAGCTGACGTATAAGAGCCTGATAAATAATTAGCCAAACTTCATGAAAAACTGAGAATCAAGCAAAACATGTCACTTGGAAAATGCTAAAGGTATTCAGGTGAAATACAGTATTCAATAAGTAGAAATATGTATGTAACAGTTTTAGCTGAACACCATATTTAACAACTTTTCCTTTTCCCTTACTAGTATATGACAGTCATTTGGGGGAGGTGGCCTCTGTGGCTCAGCGCACTTGCGCAACGTAATGTCCCAGGAGCCTCTCACCAATGCGGTCGCTATGAGTTCAATCCAGCAACCTACAGATTGTTACGGGTATCCTCCAGGCTCTGCCCTTTTCTTCCCACCATAATGCTTGGCCGCTGTCGTATAAGTGAAATATTCTTGAGTACGCTATAAATCACCAATCAAATAAATAAATCATTTTTAAGGATGACGGGAAAAGGAGTACCCCACATAAATCACTGAC
>NC_088301.1:34010805-34040876 GCF_032854445.1 Liolophura sinensis
AATCATGGAGGAAGAATAGATGGAGGCACAACTATAAGGCTTCAAAGTGTTCAACGTACGTTACCGACACTGAGAGGTTCGCTCTCTACTGTTACGAGAGATTAAAGTCATGCTCACGGAGATCTGCCGACAATGCCTCTAAGTTTGTTTAGGTCTACTTCTGTTTGTGGTTTTTGGTTGAAATTAAAATAAATAAATATTTTGAACATTGAAGTTAGCTGTATATATGCAAATAAAGAGACAAATCAAGACAAAGAAAGAACTGGCTGGCATCTTGATCTTGGAATCACACAAACCAAGCAGAAAATACATGTACATGTGTAACATTAAAGTTTCTATAAAAATCACGTGAGCTGTTGATCATTCTTTAATTAGCGTCCTTTATGCCCTGCATAAAAAAAATCATGCAGCAATAATGTAATCATATTTTGTTCTTATTTCAAAATGACCTCAGCCCTGTCTTTGAACGTGTTACAATTCGAAATCGGTAATAAAGTTTCTTCAATGTATAAAGTGGGTTGAATAATTTTCAAAGACAGTTCCATTTTTAATGGCAATAAGTTAAGCAGGTTTTGGTAAATACTGACAATTTGATTCTTTGAAAGACTATTAATTTTTGGCTCCAAAAATATTGTCATCCAATGCATATGTTTTATTAAAAGCTCAGAGCATTAATCTGTATTTTTTTAACTTGATTTTGATATGTACCATATATTGATCAACTACAGGGCTGAGTGCCAGGATGACCAATGTTCCTTAAAGCATTGTTGTGACTTTTGTTAGACCATGTCCTTACAATATATGAACAGTATTAAACAATGTGTAAGCCTACAGGCTTAATTGCTGTATGTGCATTCATGCTGGATAGCCCTGAGAGGAAAATATTGTAGAAATAGCTCTTGAATTACTTCCAAAAACTGGAAAAGCCGTGTTTCCAACTCCCAAATAATGTGGTATGTATACACTTTTCATTTTGCTCTTTTGGTTTGTGTAACCTTTTTTTTTTATGACAGCTGATCACAAAGTATATCGCTACTCTGTCAAAGACAGGCGAAATTCTAGTTTTCTCAGTTTGTTAATGTTGATGAAATGTTAGAATATTTAATATGCTTCCAACTTCCAATTCACTTAAGCAGTCTAGCACAGTACAATAATTGGATAGGGTATCTACGTTCACATGGAATTTCATTATTCTCAATTGATCAGAGAGCATTTCAAATTACAAAAAATAGTCTTTTTCAGATCAGTGTAAAAACAAGTCTTGTACACCTGTCAGTCAAATGTGCTCATAAGTCATTTTATAAGCAATTTAGATCCGTTCTTGCTGAACAGCTTTTTACGATGTATATACAGGGAAAAATGTACAGAGGTACATGTAATTCATGTATTCTTTGGGGAAAGCTCCTTTTCTGGGCAAGTCTAACTGATCGTTGGTAACGCACAGAGCATGTACATCACAGCGGAACAAGACTGCATGAAGCCTTTTCATAGCCATTAGGATAGCATGCCAAATTCATCACACTGTGCTAGAACACCTTCATATCCATTAGATGACGATTTTGTTTCAAAATGCCATTATAAAGGCCATTAAAATTCTATATAAACTTTATTTATTTATGTATTTATTTGATTGTTTTTACGCCGTACTCAAGAATATTTCACTTATACGACAGCAGCCAGCATTATGATGGGAAGAAAAGGGCAGAGCCTGGAGGAAGTTCCGGGGGGAACCCACGACCATCCGCAGGTTGCCGACAGACCTTCCCCCTTACGGCCAGAGAGAAAGCCAGCATGAAATTGACTTGAAATCACAGCGACCGCATTGGTGAGAGGCTCCTGGGTCATTATACCGGTACTCAGAAATGTACATGAAGGTATTCGCGCTGCAGGCAAGGATGAACTTAGTAACTTTCGACATAGCAGACAACATATATATAGGGGGCCTATATAGGCCTACAACTACAAGTAGCCCTTATCTTAGGCCTTCGTCTAGAAAACAAACTGCTAGTAAGCTGAATAATCGCACAGCATGCTCTCCAGGTCAAAATCAAAACCAACATCTCCACACATCAATCCATCGATCAAGGTTACTATTGAGGGATGAACTAGTGCATCACTAGAGATGACCTCACTTGGCTTAGTTAATGCTGTCTGTAGATTGAATGCAGATGAACTGGTAGTTACAGTAGTGGGAAGTATGACTAGAGGTGACATGACAGCTAAATAATCGTGGCTTTGTTGATGATGAACTGGCAGTTACAGTAGCAGGGTGTTGTATTGCAGAGATACATGTAGGCACACTAGGTTTTGTTGATGATACATCAGTAGTCATGGCTTTCCACATTACCAACTTTTCACCCTCGGATATACGCTGAAACACAGCAAGGTTCAACACACTTTGTCACCCTTGCCCCCCATAATTTGTGACGCACAGAAGTTGAACAGTGAAACTATCAAGGCCCCTGTGGCACGGAGGCTGTTGGTATATATTTGGGACAGATTACAGTGTTCAGTCAGTTTAGAAATGAAGTGTCATATAATGTCCTTCCTTTTCAATAACCTATAAGGGGACTCAGGTAAATGGAAGAATAAATCTTTTTCCTGTCAATTTCACAATGACAGGGTATTGGAATATTGTACCATGGCCAAGTTGTTTCAATTCATTAATTCTGACGATGTCAAATTTCTTACCGTGTGTCAGAGCTTTCAAATAATGATTTATTCCATACCAGAAAATTTCTAGGAAATTTGTTTTATAGTGAGTATTTTGGAACAATCCATGTAAAAGTGTGATAAAGTTTCATTAAAACTCATCGGGTTGTATGCCTCGAAATCCACATCTTGTTGCTTTTTGAGGAGGTATTCACGAAATATTCTTGCCATGGTTAAATTACAGTTTTTTTCTTGACTCTGGAATAAATTTGGCTTTTTTTTCTAGCAATTCTTCACTGGTATGACATGCAAATTGATTCTTGCCACCTGTCGACACATCAACTTTATCCTCCATTTTGAGAAAAATGACAACAGTCACACTGAGCTATCCCCCTTATTATAATCCTGTGCAGTAATTCTAATGCGCAGGGTATATGACATTTAAACCCCCAATGTGAGTCATATACCCTGTGTGGACGTGTTTTTCTTGATATATGGTTTTTACATATGCACACTGTCTTATTCGCTGATGTACTAAAAAAATTTGGATTTCAACATTAATTTCAAACTGCAGTAACACCTGTTTTTATCAAAGAGCCTTGTGAAACCCAGAATAAAAGACATCAAGTTTTATGTAATATGACTGTGTCATGTCTTAACATGTAGAAAAATACATGTAGGTCTCACTTCATGCTGCAGAAAATAAATACAAGCCGAGTAGCACACACGGCAGTGAAAGATTTATACATTTATTGCTGGTAAACTCCACACACAACAAACTTGCACATGAATGGAAGACGGTTAGTCAGCAACATGTACTGGGCCCCTGCATAGTCAAATGCTCTGGCAGGTGCTCAAGAAGTTTGTCACATTTTTGAGAAGAGCTCTTATCTCAATCGGACTAAAACACCTATTTCTAATTCAAAGAAATAGCGTTGTGTAAAGCAGGGATCAGAGAACAGAAACTCCTTGCATACAAGTATGTGTAGGGTTATCAAGACATGCTATTTACACCATTATGTACAATTACAATAACATTTAATTCAGCATCCAACATTTCCATCTTGTCCCTCTCTGTAATTTTAAATGAAAATACAGAGAATAATTTTACAAAGGTTATTGTAGTGAAAGTAGAGGATGCATATGACTTTAGAATGGAGTCAATACACAAACCCTCCTGTAAGAAGAATGTGCCCAGGGTCCACTTTCACAACACTCTGCATGTCATACTTCTTATAACTTTTTTCATAAAAGACGTCTACGTTATAGTGCCAGAAGGCGACTTCATTTATGAGAAAACTTGCTAAAATTTGAACTAGATTCTGCTGGATTCCCGCAAAGCAAATCCATACAGATTCTGGCAAAAAGGTGGTGAAATTCTTTATTCACATACTCTATATCTTACCCTGAATTTGAGCAGCCTCCTTGAGATCCACAACAACATAACCAGTAAGGTTTTCTCCTGCATGATAGATTCGGGATCGAGTATGAAAATGCAGGAAGAAAAACTTGACTTTCCCCATAGGCTTGTATTAACTTAGATTTCCTCTCGATTCAACAAAGGTCTTCTTTAGGCATCACAGTGTGTACACTGCAAATACATAACATAATTTGAAAAAACACTGAAATCACCTGCCAGTTGATACATTTTTACATCTACACAATTACATACATGATACATGTAAATATATGTGTTCAATGTAAGAAGAAATCAAAATAGATTCAACTGAAGAAATGCTGTTTTCTTCATCTACTCACATAAAGTGGGACAATTCTGAAGCAGAAATTATACGTACAAAATGACGCTGTGAGATGGACGCTGCTACATGGCACTATTTACAAGTATTAGCTAATTCAGATGTACTTATTACAAAGTTCAGATTACTGTAAGTTACATGTACTTGCATAAAAGCATACACCAACCAGCAAATGAAATATATAGCTCTACAATCCAACAGCATATGGCACAAACTGAAGCATTCCTTGGCCCACATAGACCTAATTCACATCCTATATTATTACATAGTTCATACTCTGCACACCACAGTGAGACTGTTACTGTTATTAACACTTTGTACATGTAATTAGCAATTACCAATACATTAGCTGTTCCCAGAAGGACAAATCAACAGGAGATACATGTACATACTGCTCACATGTCCTGTTACCATGCTTACCAACTGGATGCACATACACAAGTTCTACTAGTCATATTTATGGTGCCATATAATTGTATATGTATGTACATACAGCAATATGTGTTTGTATTCTCCGTTTTCACTCAAGCTTAGTGTACATGTATGTGTGTTTCAATGTATAAAATATCCTGTATGTGTACACTTGTAGCTTGAAATTTTAAATACTATCATAAATAGAGTTCTTAAACAATTTTTGGGCACACATTATCACATGAAATAGCTTGTAGACCCAAGAGCCTCAATACATAAAGTACTTAAAGAATTATTGTCCAGATTTAGCTACTGGTCCTAATTATAAAGATTATAAACTGTTTAAACAGTCTAGAGACGTTAACGGAACTGGAAAGCCTATGTTGTGTGAAAGTCAGTGAGGCTGAGAGGAAAGCCGTGGAGGACGGCCAATTATCGTGTGTATGTCAATATCGGAGTCATAATTTTGCAGTCACATGACAAAGAAAAGTGGTGAGAGCAGATACAGTTGTGTTTGCTGCTGCAAATCCATGCTTTCCTGAGGGCAAAATAGTCTGGAAACTCAAAAAAAATAACTCTAGGTTCTTTGATGACCTATTTTTACAACCTTATGCAGAACAGCAAACCATTTTGTTTTTTCACTTCTTTATATCCTCTTGCATTATCTTTTATATCATCGTCTGCATGTTTTTGCTGTTGCCTTATGCAAATGTGCTGTGTAACTGCCGTGTCAGCCCTAGTAATGCTTCCTGGTGCAAGTATAATGATGCTCTGCCTGCCAAGTATATAGATAGCCCTGGATAGCTGTGATCACTACTTTATGCTTGTACTGGCACTCGCACAGCCATCAGTTGCTACCATTTACCCCTGTAGGGTACATAGTATATCATATTACGGGTATTATATTTATAAAATTTCAACGGTGCTGACATCAAATTTTTAACAAGGCCCCTTTCTTCTGTCTGTTAGGAGGCTGGATACATTGTTATCCTTGTTCTTGGAGCTTGAGACTGCAAATAGTGCGAATGTGTAGCCCTGGCCATTTTTGTGAACTTCAAGTGCGCAGAGAAATTAAACTTCAATAAATATGGTAAATGAATATTTACCTTTGGCATGATCATAGGCTCAGGATTATAAACAGCCTATTGGTATAGGACCCTAAGCATCGTAAAGGAGTAACTGGGCAGGCCTAGCAGATTAGTAATAGACTGTTTGCCGGAACTTTTTTTAAGTTTCTTAACCTTTCCCAGACCCTTGAAACAAAAAGCGCGCCATCGCTCTCACTCGCAATTGCACACCGAAACCTTACATTGAGAGAGTGATTCATTGTGCCCCTTGCTCTAAAGTGTTCAGTATTTATTTCATCTATTTCAACAAGATTTCGAAACAAAAATTCTATGAAATGTCCAAACACATAACGAACATACGTTGGCTTGCTCACATACAGAACAACCGACAATATGGAAGCTTTGCCGCTTTGAGAAGCGACGCATGCGCACTGAAAATGTTATGAAGCGGAAGACCGTGTTGTGATGGCATCCATCATAACTGAGAGAGGCAACAAGGGAAATTTTGTGAATTTATCCACTTTTCTAGGGTGGAATGCGAGTGACATTGGCTATGACACGAGTGATGTACAAGAGCGTGTTTGGTGATTAAAGTACATCGTAGAACATGCCGAAAATACTCCGATAAAGTTAGAGCAGACAGTAGAATCCACAGGAAAGCAAGGCAGAATTGGTATTTCTTCAATAAATGTGATTTTTCATTCATTAAGTACATGTTTTCCTGGGTCATTGTGTATTGCTAAAAATTCATACATGTCCAGTTGAGGATGGTCACCAACAATAAACGAAACGATTAAATGAGTTTTCATTATTATGGTTAAGGCTTTATGATGAATTTCAATGAGATATTCTTTATGCATTGATCAGCCAAGCCTTGGTATCTCTACCTATCAGTGTGTCATTATTTAATGATGTCGTGGATTGAGATTTCTTTCACATGTTCATACCTATTCACTGTGTACTTTAACTAAGACTATGTGTATTTGAGGTCACATTTTTTCCTCACAATAGAAAGACAGGTACATGCGATTCATGTCTGCATAACTCCCCTTAGTTCACGACATGGGGCGATTTACTGCTCCCAAGAGACTCCCCTTAACGAACTGTACGGAGTGATCCACCACTCCCCTTCCATTTCCTTATTTCAAGGTCTGCTATCCTATCCTACAGTAGTGAATGGGAGTAAGCCATCACTGCGAGCGCCAGCCTAGTGATAATTTCAAGAAACGAACAAAGTCATCCAGGCCGAGTATAAAAAGCGGAGTTGAAATCACAGAGATATCAGTGTGAATTGTGACTCATATAAAAGGAGCATGCAAGTACAGAGCATGTTCCAAACAAAATCAACATATATGACGTGACTAAATGGTGACAGAGTTACGGTACTGTCACTGTAAAGTGTCGCCTTGTCACTCGCCTCTGAGGCCAAAACAAAAGCCGTTCGGAACTAAAAAGTAGATCCGAACGCATAATCTGTTAACGTAGAATACTCACCTCTTGCAAGCAGATTACTGTTGTTCTTAAGAAAATAAAGACTTCAAGCAAAATATCACAAAATAAACACTTTCTAATCTTTCTACAGACAGTCCGCCAACACTTTCCACATCCGCATCCAAAGGCACATGCGCGGTATACAGGACATCCTTCAGCCTCGATTCTACGTATGTCAAAGCGAGGCAGAAGGATTTCCCGCATCAATTGGACTAACACAACATCAGCATTCATGCTTTGTTATAAGGTTGCACAACATCAGCGTTCATGCTTAGTAATAAGATTGCACTTTAATTTCAATGAGCTCTGAGTTTACCACATTAAACTGGAGGCTAAATATAGAATTATTATTCTGACCTCCTCTGCACAATTGTTACGTGTGACAGAAAATTTTGATACTTGTAAGAACAACCTGGGGTTAAGATACTGACAGTCTACTTAATCATAAAGCATAATCGTTAGGGCTAGATACCGAGCTAGTTAATCGTCGGAATCTATGTAGACTCTGCGTGTTTATCAACGACTTCTTACACCTGTCTACGCGGCTGTATTACTTTCAAAAAGCCAGCTAAGCCTACACGTTTAAAGCATTCAACTTCCATACAGTGGCATCGTCAGAACCAGGGGCCCATTAAGGCACGCCCACTTTACAAGTGGTGGTGGCACAGATAATATACACAACTCTCCCCTCCACACACACACACACACACACACCACACACACTTTTTCAGTGTCAGAGAGAATTTAATACGACAGGAAATACACGGTATATATAAAATATACTGTGGCGGCTTATTCTATTTAATTTCAGTTCTTCCATATTTGCTGTACAAAAATAAAATAAAAAAACAAAGAGCGGATCTAAATCACTATTTATCTATAACTGCGTCTGGCTAAACATTGCAACATTAGCTGTATAGGGCCTCCTGTACAATTCGAGTTAGATTCTCTTTGGTTTTCCCAAGTAATGTGGCCTGTTAAGCCTATCGGTAATAAACTACCGGTATTCAATATTATATTCTGTCCATCAGATAAAGCTTTTTATGAAGCCTTTTACATAACGATATTGAAAACAAAATCGTCATGCTTAGACGCTCATCTGTGGTTGTCAAATATAAGTCAGGGCCCCAATGTAATACACTGGCAATCACGACTCATAAATTCGGCGAACTGACTTCTAATCTTTTAAAAAATGTTTTATCATTTTTCCGCTCCGTACCCTTTTAGATCCCATGTCTCAGGGCACCAATTAACTTTGAATGGCGGAAAGCTCGGCCATACGAGAATCCGGGGTCGCGAAGCTTCCGATACCTGGGCGGACCCAGGAACCTCGCTGAACTTCTGATTCCTTCCGACACCTCTGCCATAGAAAACTATATTGATCTCTGTAATTCTTAATTAGACCCCGACTATAGGTCTACACGTAGATCACCTTGACGGACATACGTTTTTCTTGAATCATCACAAGATCGTGGCTATGAAACACAGAGCCATATTACAGGACTAGAGGTAGATCCATCGCGTACACTATATGCCACTTTTAAATTTTAAATGTATGACAGAACAACTTTTAATTACTTTAATTAATACTCTCAGTCGACAGAACAATAAATTGCCAGAAAATCTGCAAATGCAATGTATAACGTAATGCAACATTTGTATAGTATATGTGTATAGTCTTACTTTGCTGATATATAACCCATTGTTCCTTGTTTTGTTCGTATTTCCCTCTGCTCACTCAACTTGTGTTTTACATCAATATGCTCCGTTTTTTAATTTACTACTGGGTTTATTGCCGTATATGATCACTGGGTTTCACAACAGTGTTAGATAGGCCTACATCGAAGGATCACTTATTTTATAACATGAAATTTTTGAAAACGACATTAAAGCAATCAAAAATAAGTTTTATTATTTGCATGTTTACAACAGATTTATTTGTAATTGAAACTAGACCTTGATATGCATTTACAAGTTGATGAACAAATGTCTTATATGCATGCCTACATGTTAATTGGGCTACACATGCAGAACCCTTTTGCTTCATATTCTTTTACGGAGGAAAAATCGGCGCAAACTACATGTAAACGCCCTTCACTGTGCAGGTACCCGCAGTTGAACCATTGAGTTCATTTACCAATGTTCTAAATTGGGTTTGCATGCTGTCGAGAATAGTGTTTTAACCAAATGAAGATGTATTATATTGTTCATAGTCCTTCATACTTGAAAACATCCGTCGGACATCAATTTTTAATTTTAACAAAAGTAAAAAAAATTTTATTATATATATACATTTATAAATACTGATATAATATATAATAATAATATATATATATATATATATATATATATATATATATATATATATATATATATATATATATATATATATATATATATATATATATATATATATATATATATATATATATATATATAAATTAAGTGGTATTATTCTTTTGTCTATATATGCTCGTGACGCCGGGCGTTTACAAAACATGTGTCGTTAATGTATTTACATGTATTTATAAGTCGTTAGCCGAGGGCTCAGGGTCAAGTGTATGCTGTTTTTGCCGAAGGTAGTTCACATTTCTTCCTCTCCTGACTTTTTTCTCTGATATATTGAGGCTACATATTTTCCTTCAATTATAATAACTGCATAACACATCCGATATTAATCATACTGCATTTTTGTTGAAGATATGTATTGAAAAGAAATGACACTTCAACCCACTGAACTACAATGTGAGTGTTACTTTAGTGCATAAATTGGATTGAAATGCAATGACGAGGAGAAAAACATTTATATGAGTCCAGAAACACAAAATGCTACTGAAAGTTTTATGCATTATATGTGTAATTATTTATTTATTTGAGTTTTGATATTTTATGCCCTACTGAAGTATATATTTCACGTATACAACGGCGGCCAACGTTATGCTGGGAGGAAACCGAGCCCAGGGGAAACCCGTGATCATCCTCAGGTCGCAAGTAGACCTTTCTGCCTAGGACCATCATGGGCTGAACTGTATAGCCTACTTAAAGCAACCACACTGATGAAAGCCAGGATTGTAGTATGCTGTGCTAGCACAAGTACTATACGTTTGAAAACCCTCGGCACGTGTCAGGCTACCTATAAAATAACCGCATTCAAACTGTCACTTTTGCAAACAAAAATTTAGTAACAGTGATAAAACAACAGATTTGTGAAAAATTGTAATTCTCTCTCACTCAGGAAATAACCCCAAAATCTTTCAGAATATGGATTAATACATCCTTGCAATATAACAGATAATAATATATCTGTTATATTAGTCCCAGATGTCATCTATGATTTGCCCTAGAACGGCTTATAGTACGAAAGCACCCAGGAACAGTTCAGATCTGCTGAGAACTATGACGTCATGGTTGCATTTTCCAAGTACATGCAGCATGCAGTATGCCGCAGGTGCCAATACACACAGATAGCCCAAGGTGATTGCATATAAGGACAGTGTAATGACACATGGTGCATGACAGTGAAATATTGAATATTCATGTAAAACCATGGGTATATATATACAGCATAAGAATGATAATCATTTTGCCTGAAAAAAAATCTAGGCAACATGAATTGTTTTAAAACCCTACCTGTTTCATTCTCATTTTGTCGACATTACTGGACATTACCAAGAGTGGTCAAGTCCAGTCAAGTATATACTCAGTGCACTAACTATACTTCGGTGGCACCAAACGTGGGTCGGAAACGACCAATTAATTCTAGGCATGAATGCAGACGCAACTGAATCTCTGAATCCTTGCATTCTTGTATGAACACTGTACTTAATAAGACACTTACATTGTTCTTACACACAGGGAATGTAGTTGTGACATTTCTTAATGTCTGTGTGATCAATGTTTCTTCACATACTAGTTCATGATCTTCTACACTGTTGCGTTAGGAAACCACACGTAAAATGCACTTATTTGCGTATATGTGAAAAACTCCAATATCATGTACATGAACAAAGAATGTATGTACATGTGTCAGAAGCATGCATAATTAGATGAGACACTCCCAGTTTTCTTTTACAGAAATAACTCGTTAAGAATCCATTAATGCCATTCTACATATGTTCACTTACCCTTGTCAATTAAAGAAAAGTAACTTGGGAAAGAATGTGTAATCGTACTTTTTCTGCTGCTACTTATATACGCCAGTACGTATATGTACACATGCGCGCTGGTAAGAAATATATGCCCTTGTCAGTTTGCTTAAGAAACATACAGCTATACATAGGCATCCGACAAAGAATATCGTTTTTAAAGAACTTCTTGGGAAGAAAAGAAAGATGATTTTTATTAGAATTCACTTTTTAATGAATAATAAACAAGACGGAAACAAATCTGTTTGTCTTCTCTTTGTATTTCTGTCAATTACATTATTTCCCCAATTCTGTAATTCTAAGGTGAAATAGCCCAAAACTGGGAGTAAATAAAATGAGAAATGAAAAGAGAAATGAATCCATCTATATACATATATGTGCATGTACATGTATTGGCGCTGTACTCTTGTCTGTAGATATACATCGGTTGTTATATATTGTTACATAGTGTTTGTGTGACGTCTTTGCCATGCATAATTTCAACTGTGGCTGTATGTAACCAAAAGAACGTAACGTGTAAGTTTTATGACACTATTCAGTTTGGGGAAATGTATGTCAAGCAGAACGAATGTACAATCTAGTTGTAAAAATAGATATGTAACCTCTTAATGACCGTAACAGGTCATTCTACATATCATTAACCTGCATGCTTGAGAAACATGTACAGTGCCGTATATATATATATATATATATATATATATATATATATATATATATATATATATATATATATATATATATATATATATATATATATATATATATATATATATATATATATATTATTGTATTCAACTGTGGTAAAATAAAGAAATATACACTGCAATCAAATGCGTGGATAAAGCAGCGATCTATGGCTCTTCGTATTTGATTTTCAACAGGATCTCATGAGTTATTTACACAAAATATCAAAAAAGTAATATCTACTTAACCAACTATTAGTCAAATAATCTGCGACTGTGACAGTAGAACTTAATAAATGTGTAATAGTTGGAATCAATGTGAAAACAAAACATGGAAACATCAAACCGAATACCAAAATTATTAGAAATACATTATTGTAAAATTAATTTTATCAGTGGCTGTATGTAGCCAAAACAACGTAACGTTTAAGTTTTATGACACTATGATGTGTGTCTACTATTCAGTTGTGGGAAATGTATGTCAAACAGAACGAATGTACAAGCTAGTTGTACAAATATATATGTAACCTCATTTTATTGTATTGTTGTATAGAAGCAATTAAAATGATTAAGTTTTCTATTTTTAAAACATCTTGGTCGTCTAGGCTGCATTTAGGTCGCACATGGAAGGCATAGTGAAAAGTAGTGACCTATTAAAGACAGATATTATTTTGGCAAGTTGTCCTACTCAACGCATTGTAACTATATAATTAAGATTTCAACTGTGTTAAATTATACCATTTATTAATTTATATTGGTCTTTCCTGGCTAATTAAATCTTTTACCTTCCGATGATAGTATTATCTATTCATAATTTGACAATCTGTTATGAAATCATATGAAACACCTACATGTACTCCACAAAGGCACTTGCTCTTGAAAAAGCTTCTAACATTCAGAATGCTTTAATTTTACAAGGTTGGGTTTTTTTTTGCCTCTATAGCTTATATTGGCCTTCTCAAAGAGACCTTTTTCTGCTTACCAAGGAGCAAAGTAAATTTTATTATTCTAATGCTTTCCATCCATGCGAGTAAATTGCATACGATCCTATCATGGTTGTATCCCAGTTTGGTGAAATCTGTAAAACGACACTACCTTATGCCAGTTTCGCATTGTTGCGCAGTTACTCATTCATATTCCATGCCTCACTTGACAACGGCTCGTTGCTAAATTTGAACACAGCGTATAAGGTAGACCTAACCTTGCTGAGCGTGACAACTTAAACTGTAGATGACAGTTTTATTTTTGGGCCACTAGGCGAGTTTTT
Source organism: Liolophura sinensis (assembly GCF_032854445.1). Classification (NCBI taxonomy): domain Eukaryota; kingdom Metazoa; phylum Mollusca; class Polyplacophora; order Chitonida; family Chitonidae; genus Liolophura; species Liolophura sinensis. Next base: position 34,024,279 of record NC_088301.1, read on the forward strand.
GTCTTGAGGCACTATAAAGACTGGCTCGGGGAGAACTTGTCATTTTTCGATATTTCCTGCCTGCAGATCACCTGTTTTACACCTGGCGGTGCGCGCACCTTCTGGCAGTTATGGTATTTCGTTGTGTCTACTGGCTAATACTAGCCTTCATCTGTGACAATCACGCTGTCTTTGTTAAAGGACAAACACAGCCTGGAGGACTATTTCACCAACGATTGACATTAGAAGAACTACTCGAGCCTTCAGAAATCAATTTTTTTACCGCAAATCCCCCAGGTGGTCAAGTCACTAATCCTTCCGTGAGCATGAACGCTGTTATTTTCGACAATTTAGATACAGCTATGTTGGGTACATTAGATCTTTCTATGCTAGAGAGGACGATTGCTAACATGCAAAGAACTGGAAGGCTTGGCCCGAGACAAATTCTCGGGATGGAAGATCCCATGGAGCCTGCTGAACTAGGTGAAGGAGGAATGGTGATCCTATCAGCTGATGGTCGATCAAGGACGCAAAAAACAGGATCTTTAATTAACATTCTGAGAATACTACAAGGGCAGCAGTCCATCAGATCGTCTACAAACCAGCAAACATCGGCAGCTGGCAGTGGATCTGAACAAACCGCTAGCGGGCAAGCAGGTGTAAGGAACTTTCAGACCAGGCCACGAGAAGCCAGTCCTACGACTGAGTCCACAAACTCAAGGATTATCCTATCCAGATTACCAGAGTTGCTTAACCGATTACCACCAGGTTTTGAGAATTTGAAACAATTAGACCAGCAAAGACAAAGGTTGCCAGGAGATTCACACACTCGATCTAAGAACCAGCAAACAGGTCTGTTCAATCGGCAAGGGTCATCAGCAGATCAATATAATCCACAAGCCGGTCCGGGGAGATGGCAATCAAATACGCAATCAACCGATCCATTTTTGAGACAATCCAGTCAACAGGAAAGACTAACGGATCCAATGAATGGATCTCGATGGTCTCAATCAGAACGATCAGATCAACAGACATGGTCAGGAAATTCAAACAGGCTGCCCTCCAGCGGCGTCACGTGGCCTGATAATTCAGAAACATGGCGAAGCAACACAGAAGGTCTTGATCAGATGAGATCTTCTTACTCAGGGATACCAAACTATCCACAAAAAGGCTCAGAATATATAAAATTCGGAGGTAATTCGCCACGACCAGGATCCGTCTCTAGACAGAGGGAACCCAACTATTCACAAGACCAGTTTAACAATCAAGCGGCAAATCAAATCTATGATAACGGTGCACAAGGTAATAATGGCAATTCTCAGTCGAGAGCTCCTGTCAATGCTCCACCTGCCACATCCGAGCCCGCCACTTTCGTTGATAATCGGCCAGATTTAAATTTGAAAGGGCGAGTGTCCGTGGGAAATCAGCAGGAACTGATACCTGGTCAACAACTAGTTACTAGTAACTCACAAACTAGACCGGGTGGTTGGCAGCCTGGCCTCCTGAATACACCATCAGGCACAACTGATTCTTCATTAGGGTCAACCAATTCGCAATCAAGCAACCAGCAAAATGAACCAACGAATACACATGTATCCTTAAACAACCTACAAGCAGTTTTAGGCGAAACACTAACCGTGGAAGACAATCCACCACCTGTTCCATCTAACACTGCCGATGTAACGGACCCTTTTGTTAGCTCAACGGATCACATGGCTGGGATAAATCCATCTGATCCCAGCGCACCAGGAGCACCGGCTAATGCTCCATTAGACGTGCCCCCAGAATGGACAACACCTGGTCTCATCACACCGGTGCCAGGAAAATCGTCATTACTCGTTATACCCGGTCCTCTTTTGGGCAAGAAAGTTTACCCCAACTCTTGATTGCCATGTTTGCCACGAACGGATTTGGAGCAAAATTGTGACGCCTGTAACCTTAACGTTGTTTTTGTTATGTTGTTGTTTTTTTTCATCTTTTATAGCGTTATGCATGGGAAATAATTCGAAAATTCGAGTATTTGTTTTTGAAACATACTTGTAGAAAGTAGTAAATATTCTAACACTTCACTTCTGAAGATTGCCTTCATTAAAATGCTGAATGGTGCCATGCTAGAGAAGTAATTTATATAAAGCTCTGTCCTTATACCTTTTATAAACGTCTACCACCGTTATAAATGTGGCTGGCATATATCTAGATGTTACATAATGAGACGAAGCTGGAGTTACATTGTGTCATATTGTTAGTAATCTGGATTTTGATGTATATTTTTTAAAATTTTGATTCTGATAGTGTGCCCTTGTTTTGAAATTTGCTAAAAGGCAAATAATATCTACCGTATAATCCGATTTATTGATTACTTGTCACACAGACGTGATTATTCAACGATAGGCTGCAAGTCGTGTATTGCATGTGTGCCAATTACCAGTACGAGCTACTAATTTTATGAGAGTGAATATACCATTCAGCAACTTGAATTTTGTAACTCTCTGAAATACGGTTATTAATTTGTAATTTTCCGTCGATGCACTCGCGAAATTTAAGAAACTTTGTGGGATAGATACCAGTTAAAATGGACTTTGTTGACATTCGTCCCAAATTATCCTTTTAAATGCTTGGTCTTACGTACAATAAAAAGTCATAAATAAAAAATCAACGAAAGAACACCAATTATTTTTCTTTGGTCTAATTGTCTGCATATTAATAGATCGTGACCATTTAATCGGCGCACGCATAGCCTTCTGGCGGTCATGTGATCAGTTAAATGACATAGCTATATGAACTATACATGCAGAGGTTCATGTGTTTCATAAAGTGTTATATGGAAAGTCTCTCCTTAAATGACATCAGCTTAAACGAATAAGACCAGATGTATTTAAGGAGATACGTGTCCATCGGATATTTTATGAAAATGGTCACTGATGACTACTTCAGGGGAGAACCTTATGGCCTCTTTGAATGCATTTATTCTTATCTCAAACATCGACTCGAAAGTTTTGGATATCCACAAGTGCATGTGTATTCCACATATACCGCCTATAAGCTCTATAGAGTCCGCCTCGTCAAACTCTAAAGAATTTAGGAAAATACTGCACTACGAATGTTTCGCTAAACTCATCCGATATTCGTTAAATGTTTATCTGTATAGTAAAGTGATACGCTTTGCAAATAACATCGACTGTAGCACGACGTGAATGAGCATTGGTGCCTTGCCATTTCAGGAAAGCTCGGAGGGTCTTGGTGTCTGCTATTGAGTTGGTATCGATTTATTACCAATGAATAATTATCTGTGGTATATAAATATGAAGGGTGCACTATAGAGCATACCTGATTAACACTTCAGTAAAGTAGGCATGTGAGGAATGTGGTCGTTTCCCTGCATATATATTCACTGATTCAAAATACACGGAGTTTTGCGTGCTCAGGATATGTCGAATAAGTGAATTAGCGTATATTTTAATTATCATGTTTTGTATATGAACATTGGTTCTCATTATAAATTACCTGCAGATAATTATTTGCACATTCACATATCCACTTGGACAAATGTTTGAAGACCTAAAACAGATAAACTATGCTTACACAACAGTCCCAATACGATCGTAAAATCAAGTACATGGGTGCAACTCTTCGTACAATCTCGGTATATGCAAATACTATACTATATATCAAATTTACACGTGGTCAAAATATGTTTGCAGAATATTTTTGCATACATGTATATTGTCTTATAAAATCCAGAATCTAAGCAAACTGTTTGACGCATAAAAACTCTTGTCGATGTGATTTCATTCATATGGTGAAAAATCTTTCTTGTTCCTTTGATTGCAAGTCATCAATACATGATGTACTGGAATGGTCATTCCGTATTTCATCCGCAAAGGTAGATTCATGCAGATATTATCCATGTATTATTTGATTCCACAGAGAGAAAGAGCACTACATAGTGGCATGTATGTTGCAAAAACCTAAGGACGATACATTTCATTTCGGTACAATTACTATTTAGTTATGTTCGTTTTGGATAGGCATGAGACTTCTTTCGGCTGGGAAAAGTGTCAAAAGGTGACTAAAATGAAACAGTTCATATATTCCAAATAATCATAATTCAAATATACAAAGCGCCAACCTATAAGAGTTTAGCCCACATGAAAGGAGAAAGGTTGGTCAGTATAAGATAGTTTTAATTCTGATTTCCAGATTAGCTACACACAGACAATTTACAACTACAGGGAAATGAACCTAAATGTTCTGTGCACTGCAATGAGGATTCGAACACGTATCAGATGCAAACACTGCTTTCATAAGAATGGTGTAGTATTGTGTTAATTAAGCTTCTCTCTCTATGTCATGTTCTATCAATGTATCAGTACTAGATTATGCGTCAAAAAGGGGTTCGTTTATATTTATTTAAATGGTGTTTTACGCAGCACTCAAGAACATTTCACGTATACGCCGGCGACCAGCATTATCGTAGGAGGAAACTAGACGCAACAGGGGGGATCCCACGACCATCTGCAGATTACAGACCTTCCAAAGTACTTACAAATAAGGAACGGAGCAAAAGTGATCAATGGAAGTTGGCTCTTCTTGGGGTTGGGAGCTCTTTGTAATGTGATCGAAAATAGCTATGATCAGTGAGCATTGAACTGGAAGTAACAGATGAATTTGCATCGAGCTAGCAGCATCCATAAACTGCTTAACTGATTCATAAAGGGTAATAGCCATTAATGGATTCTTTGAAGTTCTAAAACATTTTTCATGTGTACGAGCACGCCTGTTCCTGAGGCCTTGGCGACAATAAGCAGTCTACGACGTTCGTGCATGTGACTGTTTTCACAGGTTTATTCCAGGACCCCCGACTTCTTCCCTATATTACACCTAAATGTGACTGGTATCGTATAAGTGGCAAACAGGGCGGCTTGATCTATATGTGGAGTAAACCACCACCCTTAATCAGGTACCTGACAAATTGTATTAGAGCCGGTGAGGATACGTAGAATCATTAATATATATATATTAACTGGATGATATGTGCATGTGTACTCATTTCGACACATACTATAGTTTCTACTTTGTGCCATGCAGTTAGTTTTGTTTGTTATCGAGTAATAGCTAACTACATAATATAACATCATTAGCCGTCGACGAATGACGTCAGTTGAAGTGTATCTTATTGCAATGAAATAATATCTTGTGGCTTTCGCTTGATTTATCATTGGGTCTTGAATTGGCTATCCCAGTACCAGTTGTTCAGATATATATAGTGCTGCCTTTTGAACCCAAAATTCAACTAGGGCCATATCTTATTCATCACAATTAATCGTGTCAACAACACTCCAACGGGCTTGACTGCAGCTCTCAAACAAGATCGCAGAACAGATGTTCTCAGTGGTAACTAGTTAGATACATATGTTAGATTTGGATTGAATGAGATAAAACAATTAAGTGTTCTCTTCGTTGTATATAGCCTCTGACCTTAATAGTATGAATTATAACCCGTTCTCGTGCTTAATTGCCTCATTCGAGTAAATTTATTACACACTATAATATTGATGTTTATATCCAATAGAAACTTGTATTGGATACGAACGTAAGTCTAATACATTGACTGCAACAGAGATAATACGTATACTACATTCATGTAATAATACTACCGTCACATTCTACTTACAACAGTAAAACGTTAAAATACCTTGGAAACACTATGACAAATGAAAAACTATAATCGAGTAAGCTAGCAATTAATTAATTTGTGTTTTTAACTGGAACATGTTCTTGTCTGGTTTCATCAACAACATTCTTGATCGTTGGTGGTTAGTCTTTAGAGCTGATATAAGCCGTGCTGTTCACCTTGCTTAACTTCACTTAAACAAGGGGATTTCTTCGGATAATGCCTGCAGTACCAAACTGTCGCAGCAATCGTCAACATGACGACTACAACCGCACAGCATAAAACCGCCAACACAATGATCACAGTCCTCTCCGCAGGTTGTTTCTTAGCTGAATAAGACAGTACAAAAAAGAATATAAATGTAAATGATTAATATATGGCGTATGTAGCTGAGTGAGACAAGATATAACATAGCTAAGTCAGGCAAGACATAACGTAGCTGCGTGAGACGAGACAGATTGCGGCTGAGTGACACAGGGCGTAGGTGAATGTAACAAGACAGAATGTAGTTGAATGAGGCAAGATAAAATGTAGCTGAGTCAGACAAGGCATATCGTAGCTGAAAGAGACAAGACAGAATATAGCTGAGTGAGACAGGGCGAAATGTAGCTGCGTGTGACGAGACAGAATATAGCACAATCAGACAAAACATAACGTACCTGCGTGAGACATGACAGAATGTAGTTGAATTAGACGAGACATAACGTAGCTGATAGATATAAGGCAGAATTCAGCGGAGTCACACAAGTCAGAATATAGCTGAGTGAGACAAGACATAACGTAGATGCGTGAGACAAGGCAGAATGTAACTGAGTGAGGCAAGTATAGTGGGCTAGTATAAGCCGAGCAATCAGTTTTGCGTTAAATTTCTGCAAGTCGCAATCAGAAGAGGAAATAGACATTTTCAAAACAATACAATAATTATCAATTTTAATACTGTTTTTTGTGCTCCACTAAAGATATAAGATATTCATTGTTCTCTTTGAAGACGACCTTACTTTAATCAGTCATTTATTACGGCAGCTTTGGAAAAAATTGTACCGTTAATTGGCCGATCATTGTCCATTCTTTATTCTTTGAAGAAATCGACTACAGCTATTTGTTTCATTTTCGTCTGCTTTTTCGCATCTGGCAAATTACCAGTCATGCTAATCGAATAAGTGAATATTTAGGTATTTATTGCCTGTCAACAACAGACATTTAGATGGACACCTTGTATCGTACACTTATTAAAACACGCGACAAATAAACGAAGCGGAATACTTGATTGGTTGGACACATTTTTGCAAAGGTATTATATTTAAACATTCAAGGTTAGGCCAATAACAAACCTGCATGCCAACTGTCCAAATACAACTCCGGCCACACAGCACTCTGCAGATCATCGCGGTTCTCCGGAATACTTATCGTGACCCATGTTGTAAGCACTTCGTCAGGCCCGGATTCACTGCGTAGTGCCTGCCGTTTTCTTCTTCTGTTTGAGGCACAAAGCTAGAACAGAGTAATGTGTGAAATTTGCTGTGTTTTCTTAAGCATAGTGTACCTTATATTTTGGCCATGAAGACAATGAAAATGCATATATTCATGGTTCGGGAGGGTAAGGTGATAGCAAGTCCGCTGTATTTATTATACGATTAGAAACATGATAGTTGAAAAGGTAGTTGTACTATTGACGTTGGTGTTACTAATGTGATCAAAAGCTCTTTAATTAAATCTCATTTATGATTAAAATCAATTAGACGACCTTACTTTAGGAAAAACAGTGCAAGGTCATCATTTACGCATTCGTGCTACATGTCTAATTCCAGTAATTTTTGTGATCTATGTATACAGGCATATAAGCAAGTCAGTGAAGCTAATGTCGGTTACTTTCACTTACGTCTGAACACCGTGGATTCAAGGAATCATAACAGAAGTTGACGCTACACTGGAAGAACATATACAAGTGGTTCTGGATAAGGAACATATCGAATGTGCCTGTCTTGACTATTCCTCCTGGATAACTTTTAAATTTGGAAACAATGTTTTCCGAGCTGCACCTGCATAATGAAAAGAAATATTTTAGGCAATTGCCTAAATATCCCTTTTCGTCTAATGTTGGTATTTGAAACAAGCTTTGTCTTACGAATTATACCGTTAATATATGACAATGTCTTTAATAAACATTTATTGCGACGTTAAACTGATAAACAGCTGTCTCATTCTCAAAATAATTGTAGGATATGTTGTTTGAAGTAAATAAAACATTGAAACATTATTGTGAATTTAGAGTTCCTCTGAACTTATTTCCTCTGATCTTATTTCGTTTTTTTTCTCGCTTTATAACTATATGATTGCGTGAACCCACATTAGCTAGACACCAAATATGTGTAAATGATTTTGCTTCACGTAATCATATTTTTATTATGAAAGGAATTCCCTCAGGAAAACGCCTTAAAATTGCAAAATCTGCTTTTGACCCTACTTTTATTTTTTGATAAATAAAAAGTATAAGTCGCATCACTCCAAGTTATCACACACACGTCCTTCAGTAATTGTATTTCATATTCAAGTTAAGTTTACTTGTTTTCTGCATGAAAAATATTACACTTCACTGCTGTACCGAAATGGGACGGTTTCCTATCTAGTTGCAAGAGGTCCTTTTGGTAATATAAATACTCCAATCCATACAATCACCTAAAATGACATTCTAGCTTTCACTTTGTTATTTCACTGTGAAACGATGGCTTAAAATTTTGCTGTGAGATTGAATGTCAGGATTGACAACAACGAACAGGCAATATGTTATTATTGCGATGTACAAGAGGAGTTCATAGCTATACAAATCAACCTAAGACAGAAACGGCTTAAATTATACACTTATACAATGCACTATATTTAACACATGCGTATATATATACACATAGCTCTGAGATCTGTTCATCATGCACCCGGCATTCCGAAAATGGTGCTTAGGAAAGTTATGTTGCAATTGTGATGTCACATTGTGGTCTTTGTTATTCATGAACAACAAAGTGATGTGAAGTCCCAATTTATTTCTCTAGAATTGACAACACAAACGGCCAAGTTGCGCGTTAGTGAATGGAGTAGTTCTATATTTCTAACAGCTAAGCTGGGAAAAAAATGGGGAAGAAATGTCTGAGCATTTCTCAGATATTAAGATTACCATACCCGTTGGCATCAATCAGAGGAAGGGTTACTGTCCCATTACAGTGATACGTGTCGCAAACGTAACAGCTGTGAGCGTATACACCAGTCGCCACTGAAATATATACAGGGTAAGCACGTTTGTTATTATCTATTTTTTCTTGCCATAATCAAAAACATATTTTAAACGATCAAGAAAATTTTGGGGATTTTCCAAGACTTACTGAAAATCCCTAGTTTACTGAGTATGACTCAACTGGACTGAAAAAGCGAAGGTCCTCATAGCGTCGAGTGCGAATTGAGTTCTGTTTTGCAATCCAATGGATACGAAATCAAGACAGTAACCCTTATAACTTAACGGACCTTAAATTATCCACTTATGTAAATCATGACTATATATACCCACATGAGTCGTTCAGCAATGTTACTTGTAGGTACACCGGTTGCCCTATAACCACATCCACAAGGGGTTGTCCGTTGTTGGCATCTATGATCTCAAACCGTGCATTGCCATCAACGATATTTGGATTTTCCTGCACTCTCCTGAAAGTTTATTGGTCGAGATCAGTTCCGAGAACGTTCCGGTCACCGAGGTTTAACTGATGTTGGCCAAAGATCGATCTTCCAGCGTCTTCTTGCAAACATCGCTTCAAGGTCGTTTTTTTATTAGAAATTCTTTAATCTTCGAAGCCACAAGTCAAGGAGCAGCTTATAGTAAAATACAACATAAACTTGGATTCAAGACTTTAATCATGGGCTAAATTTTCTTTCTGAGAGGATTTATCATCCCTAGTAATTGGTGGGGCCTCCCTATAGTCAAGCCTTCATCAGCCTACTGAATGCTTTGCAGAATATTGGTAATTTAAATTACCATTTCAGGAAATCATTTACCATGTCTAACTGGTATCTTAACTAACAAAATTGTTAAATGATTTGTGGGTTAGATACCACTCCTCCGTACACATTGAACAAAGCGTTCACACGTCTTGTTGTTATTTAGCCCAAATGGCCCGTAATTTGAATATTTTTCCAACTACATTAATGGTAGACAACTAAATTTTATCTGAATAACAGTCAATCACATATAACTTGGCGTGAATTTTCACAAACCAATTACCCTTTTGTATACTACAATTCGTAGAGGAGTGCAAGGTCATTTGTAATGAAAAGATTCTATGAGATTACCTATGATTCACTGTATATATCTTCTAATGAAGTAATTAAACCTTACCCAGACACAGCGAGTCCACCAGTTCCCACTAGAAAGTTGTACGTTTCACTGAAGTTACACACCAGCGAGTAGATTTTGTCAGACGGAAAGATGACAGCGTCTAGGAACGGTGCTTCATATATCGATTTTACCATAACAAGAAGTTGTATGGTATCATGTGCCTGAGAAAAGAAAATGGAAACAATGTTGATTTCTCTCGCAGAAAACAAGTGTTGATTCAAATGGTATTTCGACGGTCACAAGATAATGTACACAATATCAAACATTTGCACTATTTAATCTATGTAAAGAAATAAATCTCCATTAAAGTTTGAGTGGTTTTCGAGGCAGGTGTCGCTTTCACAAAACTTTGTAAATCGATAGGTGACGTGATATACCAGAAATATGAAATGTCGAAAGGTTTCGTGAAAGTGGATCCTAAGCGTGGTTTTATACAAGAATTTTCGACACCCACGCCATGATGTTTTCTGTCTACTTACAAGGAGGTGTACTTTTTTAACCGTTTCGTCCACGCTGTCCAGTGTGACGCCAGTGTCCCTGGACCAGTTACCCGTAATTGTGAGACGGTAAGGATCATTTGTCGTCCCGGTTCCTTCTATGCCATTCCCATTACTATCATACTGGCCGATAGAGGTATCCGAGTTATCCGTCATATTAAGTGTGTAGACAAGGTCAACAGTATCCGAATTTTTCACCACATAAAATTGCATGATGTATGTGGAATGGATCGCAGAGCATGTTACATTGGCTGAAAAAATGTAATGTTAAGTAACAAACACACCTAACTGTATATCGAAGGAAAATGAATTCAGGTAAAATTGTCGAGCAAATGAAGGTGTTGAAATTAGTGTCGCTTACATATTACTTGTGCACAAGTTATGCAACAATGGGGAACATGTGGTAATCAATGGTTCCGCTGTGATATAAAAGAGAAACAATTCGATACAGATGCTTTAGTGTTCTTTCTTTTAAGATAAGCGCTTGCTTAATGTTTATGTATTGTATTTATGCGATTGGTGTTTTACGCCGTACTCAAGAAAATTTCACTTAAACGATGATGGCCAGCGTTATGGCGGAAAGAATCCCGGCAAAGACTTGGGGAAATCCACGACCATCCGCAGGTTGCTGACACACCCATACTTAATGTGGACAAACCGTTAAGTTTGTAACTTACCTTCCTGGGTCAGTGACCACGCAAGCTGAAATTGAACACAGTGCCGATGTATCATGGAAATGTCAACAAATCAGTATTTTAAAATCCACACGGAACTCAGAGTAATAATTATCTGTCTCATGAAATGAAATTTGAACTATGTGACCTCTCTCCAAATTCTTTGACATATGGTACACCCTAACATATGGGTAGAGCCAGCATGCTTACGTGCTTTGTTTATGGCATGCAACATTACAGAAAACTGTGGATATGGAACCAATGCAGTGCAACAGAAATATTCAACTTAACTCCCAACTATAAGTTAAACATCTTTCTGATTGAGAAAAAAATATAAACATTCTTGAACATTGGATGTAAAAAGTTTATTACAAGAAACATTTTGAAATCATTTAGTTCGGGAGATTATGTCATTATTCAGGACAATCGTTCATTTGGTGATAAAAGCACCAAACATGGTACGGATGCTCTGTAAAGGTTTAGTAAAGACTGTTCCACACCTCAGTTTTTAAAATGGTGGCCTTTTTTCGGGATGACCGACATTTTTAGTTGAAAAACTCTATTTTTGCATATGAATTTCACTAGATAGACCGATTTCATTAATTCCTGTGTCACATGTACATTTTTCTTTAAGCTAACTTAAAGAACTAAGTGCACAGAAAGTTTTTTTTAAGTATAAACTCTTTAAAATGTTTTACCTTATTCTGATGACAAATGAGTGTGTATCGACGCATACCCAGGGCATACTAGTGACACTATTGCTTTGGGTGTTCTGTGTAATCTAGTTACGGTTGTACCACTTGAACTATTGTCCCAAATGCAATATTATTATATTATTATTATATTATTGGAAATGTAATCCTTAGTATATTTAGGCATAACATCAGTAAGACAGCCAAATCTGAAATGAAAGGATAAGGCAGAAGGGATCACGTGCTTCAAATATCCGGATGGTGTACACAAAACACAGGAAAGCGACACTGGATTTGCAGCAGCGCAGTTCAGTCGAACATAGTCATGTACTTAGTCCAATGTACTTATGAACATTATTCTTATGAATAACAAACAGAACATTTGTTCTAACAGTATGATACTCCGTTTCTCAGAAGTCCTTCCCTCAGTCTACTGTTTAACCATGTGGTAATCTTTGTAATTAGGACCATTTGGTAAATCTGGACACAATATTCCTTTTAGAATATGTTCCGTTAGTTTTGCTATTTGAAATCTATACGTCTAATACAGTAGGCCCTATAGTTTACCTATATTGGTGGTCATGCAGCTTGAAACACTGGTTACCATTCAGCCGGTGCAACATTTTTGAGTATAGTGACTTTTTAGAGTCAATATATATGTTTTAACATACGAATGACCTTAACCTTTGGATTTTATGGTTAAGTAAGGCGTATCTGATGAGTAGACACGCCGAGTTTAGTTCTTGCACCACAATATAAAGCGCTATTCCCATATTCATTTTAAAATAAATGACAAACTATGGTGGCTATCTGGAAAAAATAATGGCAATTTTGGATTTTTATGTGACTAACGGAATTTTTGCAACTAAGGAGTATACTTAAATATCCACATTTGCTGCTTGTATCAACAAGTGAGTTTTTTTCAGTAAATTGGTGGATTATTATGCACGTAACATGTATGAACAAATAATCAACGTAACTTTTATGGCGGCCATCTTGGGAAACAATGGCTGTAATTTTAGATTTTTATGTGACTAATGTTTTTTTTTTCAACTAAGGAGTACTTAAATATCCACATTGCCGCTTGTGTCACGAAGTGAACTATTGTATCAGTAATCTGCTAGACTAATATGCACGTAATACGTGTGAACAGATGAATGACCTTAAATGGGGGTCATCTTGGAAATATAACCTTCATATCGGATTTTATGCGGTCAACGGGTTTCTACCACAAACTAGAATTTCGCAAATTTGCTGCTTGTATGACGAAGTGAACGAAAGCTTCAGTAGTCCGCTGGACTAATTGTTTCGATACTCCATACAAACTCACAACAACACATATCTTAAGCTTTACGAGTCTTTAACACTTACCCTGCTGTACATTCACTCCTTTTTGTTAGATCATTTCTGTTTGACACTGACAGAAATTGCTCCAAAAGCGAGCTGTATTAGTAATACATTAACAAAGATATTCTTAGTAAGGATGAGAAATTCACCCGTAAAACCAAATTTCCCTATTGATTTACCATTTATTAGAAACTATTCCTGTACATTAAAGCATTAAATCTGGTATCTATAAATCTACAGAAATACACCAATTCTAATATATTAAACAACCAAGAAAGTCGTATATGATAGAGTATTGCTACCTTACTCTAACACTGTTCATCGGTGACCTTACAACACTTCAAACGCTTTTAATAAATCTCACCTTCCATAAGCTTACTGTCAACGGGAGTAAAACAGTCAACGAAGCCCACATCTTTGACCTGTAAAATACAAACAAATGAAGATCTTCTTTTATTTAATCATATTTTTCATTCCACCAACAACTTTCTGGATTTTACAGTATTGTTGTTTAGTGAAACACTGGCATTAGTTACAGGTATTATAATAAATGGAGTATGTGCATTATCAATATTAACAGTGGAAGTTTACAATACTTAAGTTATTTTTTTGATGTACAAAATGTAGATATATAAACTTACTTGCACATGTCCGAATGTCCGATGTCCAACGCTATCTTCAATGTGTCCAACAAAGTTTTATTTACTCAACATAGACGGTCCAGTGCCTTTCTTGAAGAACAACTGCATATGATGGGGTAGCCTGGGGGTGTAGATGACCGTATGACCTGGCATTTGCAAGAGTGGTCAACTATGACGAACGTGGTTGGGACAATTACTACTGATCTCTTTCTTCACTGTCGAAGCATGACATAAGCTACGCGATATCCCGGCCCTGATGTTATCTTTACTGTTCATAGTGGTCGGTTCATCTCTAAAGGTATGCGTGCTGATAAACGTATCCATGACTCGTCGATTGGTTGGTTTGACATATGGATTTCATTCAAATGAAACAGAATTATCCGAATAGTCATTTTGCCTTTATGCATGTAATACTATTCAGTAGCTATTCTACATTTAAACCTTCTGGTTTGCTGCATAAAACATCCTCAAAATCATTTAAATTCATTCTATGATTTTGGCAAAATATGCTCGGATGAACACTAACTAGGTTATGTAGAAGAATGGTGTAGCACATGTGCATGGCGTTTTACGGAAGGTTGGTCACTGGTTAGACATCCCCAAATTATATCTGAGAAAAATCCCAGCGGCGATTCAGTCGTAAGAAATGGATTTGTGAAGAAGATTTACTGTGATTATCAGAAGGGTAAACTGACCCTTTCGGGGTAGGCGGTAAGTGTCGGAGGTCATTTTCAGGTCTAAATGACATGATGCTTATTTTGTTCCTAGGGCTTAATGCCGTACTCATAAATATTTTAATTATTATGACGGTGGTCAGCTTCGTGGGTGGATGAATTTAGTCACTGGGCTAAGCCACTAACTGACAAACTTTCCTATTTATGACGCAGGGGGCCCTCCGTGGCTCAGTCGGTTAGCGCGCTTGCGCAGCGTAATGACCCAGGAGCCTCTCACCAATGCGGTCGCTGTGAGTTCAAGTCCAGCTCATGCTGGCTTCCTCTCCGGCCGTAAGTGGGAAGGTCTGCCAGCAACCTGCGGATGGTCGTGGGTTTCCCCCGGGCTGTGCCCGGTTTCCACCCACCATAATGCTGGCCGCCGTCGTATAAGTGAAATATTCTTGAGTACGGCGTAAAACACCAATCAAATAAATAAATAAATAAATAAATTTATGACGCATAACATTTTACTTTTACGGCCAGGTCATATGAGTCGAAGGTAAATGATCTCCACCTGAACGGTCATGCCGACAGCAAGGCCCCGAGTGTAGTGGAGGGGGTCCCTCAGGGGTCCCTGTATACTGATTATATCAACACTTTGCGTGTCGTAGCTACTGAAGCTAAACAAATATCACATTATGATGGTCAGCTTACCTCTACAGCTTACGGTACACTTACGTCTAAAGAAGAGAGCCTGTAGCTAATCCGAGTCAAAGTGAGTTAAATATGGAACCACAGAGATAAGTATTTAACGAAATCAAAAATTCATTCATCAATATCGATAATTCATTTATTGATATCGACAAACCAATTAGTGACATAGGGTTACCTATCCTGTTATCGGTCAACTGCCGGTAATCGGCCAAATGATATATACTGCCTTAGAATAAAACACACTCTCTTTAAATCTAATAAAAACTGGTACCACGTCAAAATAATAGCTTCTGCCTAAGCCTGGCTTTCGTTAGGCGGCAAGCAGACAACAGTTTCCGCTGTGTCGAAGTTCAAAGTCGCGTGTGCTACATACTGTGAAAATCCGAAAATTCCTTGAGCTTCTCTCACAGACTCAACGCTTAGTTGATATTTTACACATTCCACCGGATACTTTCAAAGTAACTAAATTTATTATTTTTTAAGACTTTAGCTAGCGATTTTAGAACGTATCTTTCGCGAGGGAGTGTTTTTAAACATGGTATTTAGAGTGGGGGGGGGGGGGGGGGCGGCGATCACTGAACTTTAATATTGTTTAAAGATCACTGAAGTTTAAAATTGTTTATGAACAATGTTCATGTCCACTGGAAGACTATTATTCAGACTACGGCCTAATTACCAACTGATTTTGTCTGCATAAGTTTATATTTTTTTCACAGAAAATGTCGCTAAAGAATGGAAGAGAAATAGAGGACATCGCGCAACCTTGCTACCTCGACTTTTCATATACAGTGAGGTAGCGAGATTACATAATCTCGCTGCCTCGCATCACTACTGCACTACCTCGCATTAATCCTCGCTGCCTCGCATCGTCGACCTTTGCAAAGGGCGAGGTAGCACGGCAGCGAGGTGGTGATCAGCGAAATAGCGGGGCATTGAGGTAATGAGACAGCGAGGTAGCTAGGTGGGGAGCAATAATTATAATCACTTTTGTGTCAGGGTGAGGCATACCCGGTGTGTAAGTTTGGTTCTTGAGATGGGTTCTTGCACTCCGGTGCCTTATTAAATATTATTTCATTCAACACGACTACGTCACTCAAATTTCAGCGTCGGAGGAGGTTAGTGCGCTAGTGAGGTGTAATGACCAAAGAGTTTCTTTCCAATGCGCTGCCTGTGAGTTCAAGACCAGCTCTGACCGGATTCCACTCCAGTCGAACACAGAAAGATGTGCAGCAACTTGCGGGTGGGTCGTAGCTTTTCCACGGGCTTTGTCAGTTTCCTCCCTCCATAATGTTGGCTACCGTCGCATAAGTGAAATATTCTTGAGTACGGCGTAAAGCAGCAATTGAGTA